>NW_004524706.1:5928881-5959818 GCF_000260255.1 Octodon degus
TTCAGATCCTCTGGAAAAATTCCCAGTAGAGGAATAGCTGGTTTAAAGGGGATTTCCAGACCAACTTTTCTAAGGAGTCTCCATACTGATTTCCATAACAGTTATCTTACAGGAATGTTGAGAGTGTTGTATCAAATGATGGCTGTAAAAAGAACCCAGCTCTCTGTAGATTGTCCACTGATGTTGGTTAGGCTGGCTGGAGTCTTGGGTTTTGTTACTGTGCAAGGGGACCTTGGAGCAGATTCAGCTTTCTGAGTCTGTGGAAAGGAAATAAAAGTCTCTGAATGCTAGGGTTAAATAAAAAAAAACTATCTGTGAACAACCTAACAGAGTACACACTCAATTAATGGAAGGTATTTCATCACAATTGGATATCACAGCACCAATACTGAAGGTGCTTCTGCCTCAGGGCCGGGGCTCAGTCCTTGGTGTCTCCTCTCCTCTCTCCCTTGTCACCTTGCCCCTTTGTATTTGTTCCCTGAAGTCTGTGTTCTGCAGAGCAGTCGGAAGGATTCCCTTGAATCACAAGTCGGACACTTCGCTGCCGGTGATTCTCCAGTGGCTCCCTGCACCCCATAGTAAGTGGTGACGTCCTGGCCATGGTGGCAAGGGCCTGGGCAGCCTGCTGAGCCTGTGACCTGTCCAGCTGCCTCTCTTTGCCATGCTCACCTTCCTTGCTGCTTCCTTGCCCACACTGGGCACATGCCTACTTCAGGGGCTTTGGGCTGGTGTCACTACTCCATCTCCCTCAGCCCTCTGCATGGATGTCACTTCCTAGGGTGACAAGGTCAAGGCCAAAGGCTTACTCTGACTATTCTATTTAAAGTACCCCTCCTCCCCACTATCTGCTGTGCTCCCTTTCCCCTCCAGAGTTCTTATCCCTTTTCCAGACTACTGTCTTGTCTCTTATGTTTACTGTCTGTCCTCTCCCTCTAGTGTGCAAAGTCATGAGGGCACAGACTGTCATCTGTCACCTGCACTGCGGTGTTCCCGTAGCACCCAGCGCTGGGCGGGGCAGAGGAGGGACTAGGCATACAGAGATAAATCGATCAGACCCGGTATCTGCCTCTGGGGACCTAGGACCTGCAAGACTGGTGGCCGGCTGAAAAACAAGTGGGTCATTTCAAGTCTCAGGTGAGATCTGTGAAGAGGCAGTGGAGGCAGGTGGAGGAGATGAAGACCAGGCCATGTTCCAAAGTGATCTGGGTCCCCAGGAAGATAAGGGAGAAGGGTGCTTGGGCAGAGAAGCCAGCACATGGGCAGGTGTGGCAGCGTGCATGCTCTGAGAATGGCAGGTGGCCACTGGCAGCTGGGGGCTGGGGGAGGTAAGCCGGAGGGAGACAGGTGTCCAGGTTGGCAGTGCTGGTGGTGAGGTGAGGAGAGAGGTCATCTCAGATCTGATTCTGCTTGGGCTTCCTCCCTCGGCACAGCCTGGCTGGTTCTTGCCCATGCTTGTGACTTCCCAAGGGGCAAAGCAGTTTCGTTGCTAGAAAAACAATGTTAACAAAATAACAATCATATTTCAATAAGTCCAAGATGCACACCTGTGTTCTGCACTGCTGAGCAACACTGCTGAGGAACATAGGCTATGTCGTGAATACCTTCAGGGAAAATGAACATCCTGCAGTGGCCGCTCCATGACAGTGGGTCCCAGAGTTGACCCCATGTGCTGGGCGCTGAGCAAGCTGCTTCAGGCCCACAGTATATTCTTGTGGATTTCTTGTACCAACCCATGAGCTTCTGGGAGACAAATACACGATCTGCCAGCTTTGCAGATGCAACAACCAGAGAGATGAAGTAACTTGCCAGCCAGCAGGTAAGTGATGGAGTTCAGGTGGAAACCCAGGCACTCTCTAAAGCACTGCTCTCTACCGTGAAATGGGGTGTGAAAGTGGACGCCGGTGAAGGTACAGGAAATCAGCCAAGCAGAGTGGGAAGCAGTGGCTTGATTTATTCAGTGGTGAGATTCAGCCCTGCTGCATTCCGGGAACCTACACCCCTCGTCCTCAACCTTCTCTACCTGTGAAGAGAAGGCCAACTTGTCTTCTGACCCAGGGCTGAGTCCCCCATGGTGAGGCACACAACCCTTTCTTTTTGGTTCTTGGACAACCATGCACCTCTAGGCCACAGGCTCTTTATGACCACGTGAGCTTTTCGAGAACCTTCTGGATTTCCCAGAAGGACCTGACTTCTAGTCTCCTCGTGTGTGTGGGGGGGTCCCCAAATCACCTCTGATAGCCTTTACTTCCAATACACTGCAAAAGGCTGAAACCAATGGGTTAACTTGCTTTCCCTATTAAATATTTACATAAACACGCTTGGGAAGGTGTGTGTAAGTTATCAATAATGCAAGGCCAGCCTAGGCTCAGTGAGAGCTAAGAGACCCAAATTGTATCATCATAATCCATTATTCACATATAATGCGTCTATTCTCCTCCATTAGCGCAGGCAGGAAATGCCCCTGAGTGCTGGGTAGGGCTTTGGAAAGCACAGTAAATGGCGGCTAGACACATGGCGGGAGGGCGGCAGCTGTAGTTAAACAAGTTAAATTAGCGCCCAGTCTCATTCACTGCCCACATCCAGAGGGTAGGCAAGGGCCTGGCAGGGAGGGGTTACAGGATGTGGGAAGCTGGCTCTTAATCCAGACATCCCGAGTGGCCCTGCCTGGAGACCCTGAGGGCCCACCCACTGGCCATGTGGGCGATGTGCAGGCGAGGCATGGCTTCTGTTCCTGCACCCTAGAGGGCATCTCAGCTGTGCCACTGAATGGTGACCTGGGGAGGGAAGGTGGAGGGTGGTTCCCATGCAATCTGTCCCCCATTGGAGCCTTAGGCTCCATCTGTGAAACAGGAAGAGAGGCGCCACTTTACAGGTGTTGGGTGAAGAAAATGACAGGGGAACTGCCCAGCACAGGGCACTCAGGAGTCCTCAGGGAATGAAAGGCCATCCTGCCTTCCTCCATGGCTGTTTAAGAGCTGAGGGTAAAAATGTAAGTGTGGGCCCCAGAGGGCTATGGTGCAGAAGCGTATGTAGGCAAGGAGAGCAGTAGTCATCTGTTGTCCTCTTTCTAGCAGGGCTGGGGCTGCAGGAAGCTGCTGCTCTTTGTCCCCTACCAGAGGGCCCTGCTGAGGTCAGTCTCCTGGCTCATAGTTACAGCTCACCACCCCCTTAGGTCTATCCTTCCCCTGTCCTCTGTCACCCCTGTATTCTCCTGGGAGCCACATCCATGTGCTGTGTAGGTGACCCCAGACCAAGCTCCGGTGTGCAGCACTGAGCTCGGGGGCAGGAGATGTGTGTTCCAACCTCCCACGTGTGGACTGTCTGACTCTGGGGCTCAGTCTTCCTATGGTAGAGTAGGAACTGGTCAACTAAACGTCTGAGCAGGGATCACTTGGTGACTGGAAGTGCAAGACAAGTCTGAGGACCCTTCCTGGCTCCAGAGCCTGGGGGCACAGAAGCATCATGAAGCTCTAAATGAAGTACTCTGGTTCAGGTCATCGTCACGCCTTACCTCCACAATTGCAGTGGGATTTTGATTTTGTCCCTTGCACAGAAGCTCTGCTGGGGCATAGTCCCCTGGGCCCCGGCATCAGGTAGCCTGAGGTCTGTGCCTGGCTCACCTTCTGCAGAGGAGCTCTTTTTAACTGTAACATTGACATTGGCAGTCCCACCTCCCCCTTCGTGGATTTTTTTCCAGTGCCCAAGAGTACAACCATAACTGCTGCTCAGTGCAGGCCACAAGATAAAATTCTAATTTGGAAGGGCAGGAAGCAGGTGGGGGAGGTTTCCTCCTTTTTCAAAGACTGATTGCCCCAGATCAGCCAGCTCTTTGTTGAAGTGCCACTTCCTCTGAGAGGCCTTCTCTGTGCTGTCTGAAGGTGGCCTCCCCCACTCTCTACCTCCCATCCATTGCAATTTTTCTTCCCATAACTTAGGATGACTTGACTCTTATACATCTGTCAGTCATCCTGCTGACTGTGTGTCACTTTGGTCAGGACATTGGCTGCACAGGGGCAGAGACCTTGTCTGTCTTCTTCACTGCTATTCCAAGGCCTGGCTTTGTGTGGCGTTCCTAGTGGAAACCTGGTGCATGGTTCGTTATTGTAGATTCAAAGCCAGCACACACGTACCGAGCACTTACTCCAGGCCAGCTGCTGTGCTAGTGCTTTTATAGCTAGTATAGGTAGTGACATCTACTCATGTATAACAAGTCATGTGGACATTGCCATGAAACTGCAGTTATATGACCTCACATCCTTTCCCTTGCCTTATTTTGGAGAGGGGCAGACAGTGACCTAGAGGGACAAGGGGACAAGGGCTGGAGGAGTCCATGATCCAGAGTCATCTCCCAGGCTTTCCTTCAGTGGCTCAGCAATCCTTAAACTTGAGTGTGGTTAGGTAAACAGGGACTAGGATAAGTACAAGGAAAATTTCCCGGTTCTTAGAAGGGTAATCAGTGAAGTTGAACTCTGTGTATCTTTTGCCAGATAGACCAGTTTTGGAATCTAATTCCCATGTATGATGTGGGCCTGCTGTAGTAGCTGTGTGGATTTAGTTAAATTATTAACTCTGTTGGAGTCATAGCTCCCTTACCTGTACATGAGAATATTAATAGCTACCTCACAGAGTATATAAAACCTGGAGATGATCTCTTTATGGCAGGCAACACATGAGTTTGAAGCCTGCTTTCAGACCAGGGAGTGAAGGACAACATCTTGTGCCTCGGTTTCATCACCTGTTAAATGGGGTGTACTAATAGGTGACTTTGAGTTGGGCTGGGCTCTGTTTGCATCGTGCTACACAAGGATGCTGGCACAAAGCTGGAGATACCCAAGTGGAGGTGGCTTGGCCCTGCACCTCTGGCGGGTGTGAAGCTCCTGTCATCATAGCCTGTGGTCTGCAGGTCAGAGAAAAGCTTGGAGGAGGGTGGTAGTTGATCAAGCTTGAGAAACAGGCTGGAATGGATCTTGACCTACCTACGTCTCTAACACCCTGCTGTCCTACCTGCTTCACCCATTACATACACTGGGCCTCGTCGCGTAACATTTGTATGCTTATTCGTTCACTTAACCAGAAGGTATTGGTTGGATTAGGAGCTATGCCCTATTCTGGGCAGCAGGGAAGACAAGCCAGACATGGTTCCTACCCACATGGCCATAATGATAAACAGTGTTAGTAATAACACAAAGAATGGCTTCCATTTAGGAAGTACGTTGCAGTGGGCCAAGCTCTGGGCTATGTACTTCACCTTCGGCACCTTATTTAATCCCCTCAACATTCCTATCAGGTGAGTATGAGTCTGTCCACTTATAAAGGAAGTGCCTCAGGCTCACAGAGGTTCTGTGCCTTCTCCAAGAGCATAGACTGCCACTGAGAAGCTTGAATCCAGTCTCGTCTGGTTGCACAGATTCACTGCGGTAAGGACAGTAGAACACGGAGCCTTGAAGTTCCCTGCTCAGTGCCGTAGTGCGAAGAGACTCTGTCCAGCTGCACGCTGCAGGAGCCCATCAGGGTGAGCAGTAATAAGTCCCAGCTCAGCATGCGGGTGGCAGTGGCTGTGAAGAGGGGCCAGCCCAGGGCTTGCTTGGGCAATGGCCAAGCCGGTGGTGTGACATCTTTACTGTCTGATTAACAGAGTCCTTGGGACATCAGGCATCTGAGGCAGCTCGGAGGATGTGGGCCTGAGGACTGGGAGAAATAAATAGCCTTCACTACCCACCGCCTGGTGAGGGAAGATGCGGGGCTGTGACAGTTCATCTGCCTACAGTCTGCTGAAGGCTGGATGAAGGCAATAGGATGGACTGGGTGTCCCTGGAGTCTGCTGGGGACAATGCTGATACACTGGGGAAGGATGATACAGGTCTTCTTTAGCCACTGGTCTGGGGAATCAGATCTCAGTCCAGTGACAGAGCAGTAATTCTGCGGGGCCCAAGATGCCTCCTTGTTTCCAGAGAGTGGCAAGGAGCCAGGAGCAGGGGGCCAGGACTCTCAGACTGCCAAGTCAAGTCTGTATGTGTGTGCGTGAGTGATCTGGGGGCTTCACACTAGGACTGAAGCTACTGTGGCAGCTGGCATTCTAGGCGGCGATGTCAGTCTATGCCTGGGGGTCTGCTCTGGGCCTGGAGTCAGCAGGGCTGGCAGTTGGAGAGAGAAGATAGACAGGAAGTACAGGCAAGCAAGGAGAAAGCAGTGCTTGAAAGCATGACTTGCCACCCACAAGGAGGACAACCAAAAGGGAGCCTGTCAGGACCCGCATCTGTTCCAGCTGGGACTGTCTCTGATATGGGTGATATGCAGAAAAGCTGGCCACTTTGCCATGAAGCTGCCCAATGGGCCCTAAAACTGGAGAAGCTGAAAGGTAATATCTAGGAGTTGCCACCTACCTGGCAGCTGGCCCAGGTGGCTGCAGCTGGGACACACCCACATGAATGGTGATCCTGCCTAGACCTCCAGCCATGTGAGGCTGCTGCCCCATTTCTCATGTTTGGATCCAATGCATGTTCCTCTTGGGGCCAGCCCTGTCCCAGAACTAAGGGGAAGGAAATTTCCAAAATTAGAACTTGGCATTGGTGAGTTTATACAACACAAAGCCTACACATTCACCATGTGACTTAGCCAAGCCCTTGATCCTCTCTGGGAATCAGTTTCTTCATCTATAGGATCAAGGATGGACTGAATCTTTGATAGATGGACTTCTCTTTTAATGTTAAAAAACCCACCAACGCCAGCCAAATAGCTCAGCAGATTAGAGCTCCTGCAGGCAGGCACAGGGGCTTGCTTGGGGTTAGATTCCTGGGCCTGCTGTGTTAGCTCAGCTCCCAGGACATACTGAGAGGGCAATTGAGACTGGGAGTGGTGGCAATTGAGACAGCATGGTAGCATGTGTCTGTAATCCCTGCTCTTGGGAGACTGTAAACAGGTGGATCACTATGAGTCTGATCTAGTAGTGAGACCCTGAACACCCTGTAGACCCTTCCCTAAAATAAAAAAAAAACCCATCCATATCCCCATCCCCACCACCCATATGAAGTTTGAAAGTCTGACTTGCCACCCACAAAGAGAAAAAAAAAATAAAGAAAACAAACAGAAGAAGAGGTGAGGAGCTATGCCTTCTTTCTCTCCCCTTTGTGCACCAGTAGACACAAGATCTCTTGGAAATAGACCCATGGATGTCAGATGGGCAGCACACAGCCTAATCACCTCTCCAGTGCCTGCCCCTGAGCCAGGGGGAAGAAGGCTAAGCTCCCCAGCACATCTCTGCCTTGGTTGGTGGTGGTTGACCAAACCAGATGCCAAGGCCCTCTGAGCCTCAGTGTCCTCATATGAGTAACAGATATATGGTGACAATTCATTTTTATCTTTCAGGAGACTGTCACATGGATGTTGACATGGCTCAGAGTATGCTAGACAATGAGTCAAGGTCAGTTCCGTTGAAATCGCTGTGTGTGTGAGGATGGGCTGATGGTTAGTTTGGGTCTCCTCCTCCAGGGAACTCTCCAGACTGTGGAGACAGAAGGGAGTTAATGGTGCAGAAACCACTTAAACCAGAGGTCATGGGACTGGTGGGGGTATTGGATTTTGCTGAGAAACCTTACACAGGGAGTGTTTGACTGGCTGTGAGGAATGGATGCAGCTGTGATTGGCCGGGATGGAAATGTCCAGACAGACTGAAGGGATGGGAGGGTCCAGCATATATGTGGGGACTAGCAAGGCCAGTGTTGCCTAGATCAGAAGGGGAGGGTGATGGTGAAGAAACAGAGGAAGACTAGCTTGCGTCTTGAATGTGTGCTAATGGTATTCATTCCTGCACTGCTGGAATAGCAACTGGTGAGAGAATCAAGGGTACAGCAGCAGAGGAGTACCCCAAGTTGGGGCACCAGGTGCAAGGTCCCCTAAGGATTCCCATCAACTCTCCAGGGAAGGTACCATCCTTTTCTCAGTCTGTACTGCAGCTGACTTACTCACCCACTGAGGATCCTGCCCCTTCAGCCTAAATTGTTAATCCTTTTGCTCCAGGATGGACCCATCTGATTTCTTCTGCTCAGGGAAAGTCTTCTGGCTTTGGGCTCTTGGGTGGAGTGGTGTATTATCAAGGGTTCACAGGAAGATCATGCGGGCAGTTAGTGGTAGTGTGATAAGGCCATTTACCCTCTAGAGATCAACAAACATTACAAATGAAGGCTTTCACTTTCCTCCATAGTTGGTTCTTCTGTTTCTATCTGGATAACTATGCTCTGTAAAATGAAGATCAGACACATGGGTCTTAAAAATTTGTCAGCTAAAACCCACATAGGGTATGTTCTGGCCGGTTGGTTTTCTTTCATAGGATCTTATGTTTCCTGCCAATCCCTATAGCTTTCTTCCCTTTCTGTAAACTCCCCACACATTCTTATCGCTTGGGAAACTCCAAATTCCACACACAATTCCTGGCTTCACTGTCTCTCCAGATCCTGCCTTGGGGAGGGATCTTCACATTTCTCCTCCATGGGTTCACCAAGTTACTTTCCTTTTTCTGCAGGAAGGCAGTGTCAGGCTTTCTTTGAAAGACTTCCTTTTCTTACTGCTAAGCAAGTCTAGCTAAGTTGGATTCAAACGGTGGTTCTGCAGGTATTAAAAGTGATAATTGGCATGCCTGAAACAATATAGAAAATGCTCAGGAGTCACTTGCTGAGATCTTGCACCCTCACTGCTGAGAGTCGATTCTGCAGAAACATTGCCCAGGTATATGTATACGCATGTGTGATGGCACAGGGGCACTGTTTGTGATAAACATAGAAAAGTATTCTAATTGCCTGGCAGTGGAGGGCTAAAGAAAATAAGCAGTAGAATGTGTATAATTGATAAAAAGACAGAAGAGGCTGTCTAAGTGTACCGACATGAATCCGTGTTCACAAGGTTGTTAGTTGAAAAAATTGCAAATAGGATGCTCTTGCAAAAAGAAATTTAAAGGTGTGTGTGTGTGTGTGTGTGTGTGTGTGTGTGTGTCTGTACACACACATTTCTAAACACAGAAAAATATATGGAAGGAGAAATCTGAAGCTGTTTATAGTAGCAGTCTTAGAAGATGAGTGTCTATGTGGAAAGAGGGGAAATATTCCCTATATTTCCAAGTTGTTTGCATTTCTTATCATAAGCAATATCATTTATTTATAGTTTTTAAAATGGAAGACTTTTTTACAAATGGAAAATGCTTGGAACACAAGGCCAAGTTTATGTAGGGTGGCTCCACCATGCATGTGTGGACACAAGTGCAGTGGGACGATCCCTCCAGGAAACGAGTGGTGGTTCAGCCAGGATCCAGAGAGTTGTTTTTCTTCTTCCAGAAGTCTGGAGAGGCCTGTGATCTGCGACACCTTGAATTCCTCCGAGCACCTTCCTTTATTCCACCCCGGCCCATGTTCCCATCACTTACAAGTGGCAGTGGGTATCAACTATTCAATTATTTTCAAATAGTTGAGCCTGGGTCTGGATTGAATAAATCACATTGATGCCAATTTCCAGGGAAGTCCTTTCATATTTTATGATTTGCTCCCCACCTTTCCCCCCTGCCTTCCTTGCGCTCCTGTTAATGAACCAGGAGATTGTGCATACTGCTTGGACGTCCCTACTGCTAAACCCCAAATGGAAATGCTGCTGCTGAAAGCATTGCAGTTCGGGATTTTTTTCCCCCCTCCTCACCATGCTGGGGAAATTGATATGCAGCCAGGATTATGCTTTGTTTAAAGCTCAGCCCAGGCTTCTGAAAGAATACATTATCCAAATCGGTGCATGTGGTTGAAATTCTGCAAAACTCACTTGTGTCACACGTGGCTTGCCAATGAGGTGTCCAGCGGGGTCTCAGGCAGCATAAACATCCTGGATCAGAGAGTATAGCTGTGGAAAACCATCCACGGTGGAATATTCCTGGATACAATAATTTATTCTGCTGCTCGTGCAAGGTAGGCCCACCGGGTAACTCTGCCACCACCATGGCCATCAGAATGCCACCAACTCCAGATCTGAGGACAGATGCAGTACCATGCTTCTTTCAAGCTTCTTTAAAATTAGCATTGATTCAAAGAACTGGTTGGAGATGAACACAGAGGCCAGAGGTATTTTTCCTTCCTTTTCCATCTGTGAAATGGTTGTAAAAGAACCAAGCCTGACTGTAACCTGGGAGTTCTACAACTGTGGGTGAAGGAGCTGGACCTACATGGGTTGCTACAGATCTTGATTCTCTCCATGGAGGAGGGTACAGGAAGAATGACTCGCTGGTGACAATTTGGGAACCAGTGCAGTCCCACTTGTTCTTTAAATGTTAGAGTTTTAATGATTTAGGAACCAAAAGAATAACTAAGGAGCCCAGCAGTCATTATCTCAAATAATGAGACTTTTTAATGCAAAATCAATGTTTGTTATAATGAAAATAGATTCCTCGGCTCCTGCAGGGCCAAATGTACAAATCTTTTGTGCTGTTAAATAAAATGTGACGGCTCATTTTCAGGAGGATGGTGAGCATTTTTATTCAAGAGTAAAAATAAAATGTCAGAACTTATTTACTTTTATTAAGTGCTCATTCTCAATCAGATACTCTAATCAATATCTAATTGGAGGCGAGGAAACGGAAAATAATTTTTATGCCAGCTTGGGAAGAAGAAAGGAATGGAGAAGGAAAGAAGGGGAGAAAAAGACACATAACACATTTGGGGTTATAATGATAGCAAATACTTATCAAGTGGATGCACAGTGCCAGGACTGCGCTACGGTGGGTGCTCTGTGTGGTGTCATGTCTTGTGCAGTCACTCTGGGGTCAGCATGTCTGTGAGTCCTGTTTACAGATGACAAAACTGAGGTTTGGTGCAGATCCTGGTCCGGTGTCTCTATAATCAGTGGTAGAGCCAGATTGAAAGCAGGGTCTTTCTGACTCTTCAGCTTTAGCTCTTAATTATGTATATGGCCATAGAAGATGTCTTTTCTTTTACTTTTAATTTTTAATGAGTGATCTTTGAGAGGCTGGATTTCCCGGTGATGAAAGTTTTACTCTTATGAACAAAGAAACTGTAAACTTAAAATGGTTTTGGAGGTAAAACTTTTTCTCAGATATATTTCATTCTTCTCTGCTTTGGGAAACAGTACAGATAGCCTCCAATTTATGATGGTTTGATTTATGTTTTTACTTTACAATAGTGTGACAGTAACAGACATTCAGCAGAAATCATACTTTTGAATTTTGAATTTTAATCTTGGGCTAGTGGCATGCAGTATTGCACTCTGTCCTAGACAGTGGTACTGCTCCCAGCCGGCCAGGAATCCCAGCTCCCTGTCAGCGAGGGGATCACCAGATAAATAACTGATTCTCTACAGTGTATTGTGCTGTAAATCCATGATATTAAATGTGCTTTTCACTTGCGACATTTTCAACTTTTCATGAGTGGCTTATTGGGGGTATAACCTCATTGTTAAGCTGGGAGCATTTGTACATGGGTATATGGAAAAAATTAATTTTTTATTTTGTAATTCAGAACCTGTTCTTAGATTAAACTCTCTATGGAAGGAATATATAGTCTAACAAGAAAGATAAAGCACTAGAAATGAGGTGACCTCCTAGCATTCATGCCTTGTTACTAAGTGCTTTGGGCAAGCCCCTTACTGCTGTGAAGGATTGGATCTTGCATTGTTCTTTGCATTGAAATTATGGGAGGTCAATTACATCAGCCTAAAGAAGAACCCTTCAAACATCAAACTTATCTGGAGAAGACCAGGCTGCCTTGCGGGGACCAGAGGGCTCATTTCCGGAGGTGCTCAGTCAAAACCAGTTGTGGGGGGCTAAAGCATCTACTTAGAACAAGCTAAGCTAAGCAAAGCACAGGGACCGCGGTTCAATCCCCCAGCACCACATGCCAGCCAGCCCTGCGCCCTGGTGGGCTGAGCTGGCCACACACACACACACACACACACACACACACACACACAAAAAAAAAATAAAAAAAAAAAAAACAAAAACAAAACCAGTTGTGGAACTGGTGTAGATGAAAGGGAACTGGACCGGGTATCTTCTAGGTCAGTTAGCAAGGTTTTTCTATAAAAGGTGAGAAAATACACATTTTGGTCTCTGCAGGTCCTATGGTCTCCACCCCAACTACTCAACTCTGCTGTCAGAGAACAAAAGCAGCCACAGACAGCACCTAAACAAGTGACTGTGGCTGTGTTTCAACAACATTTTATGAAAACAAGTGGAGGGCCAAGTTTGGTCTATGGGTTTTAGTTTGCTAACCTCTGTTGTAGATTTTTCCAATTAGAAACTTTGTGATTCTCTTCTGATCCCTTGTGTTGTTTGGCTGAACTCTGGCTTTAGGGCTTGCTACAATCACTGATAAAAAACAAATTCTTGCATACTTCTTATTATGTGCTAGGCAACATTCTAAATTTTTGGTAGAAACTAACCTCACGGCAATCTTATAAAATAGCATGCTAGTCAAGGTTTCTTCAGAGAAAGAGAAACAATAGGAAATAGTTAGAAGGAAAGATGGATAGCTGTACGGATACATAAGACATTTCCTGTTGGAATTGTCTCACACATTTATGGAGACTGAGAAGTCCTGAGGCCTGTCTTTGCAAACTGGAAAAGCAGGAAGTCAAGAATGTAATTCAGTCCAATTTCAAGAGCCTGAGAACTGGGATGGGGTAAGAGCTGGTTTAAGTCTGGGAATCCAAAAATCCAAGAATCTGGAGTTCTACCATCCAAAGGAAGGAGAGAAAAAAGGGAGAGAACAAATTCACTCATCTTCTATCTTTTGTTCCATTCGGTTGCTCAGTGAGTTGGAAAATGCCTACTCATTGTTGAGAATGAACCTTCTTTACACAACCTATTGATTCAAGTATCTTCCAAACATACCCTCACAGACACATCTGAAAATAATGTACTAGCTATCTGGGTATCTCTTAGCTTACATAACATTGATGCATAAAATTAACCATCACAAGAAGGTACCAATACTAGATTGTTCTCACTTGACACATGAGGCAATCAAAGCACAGAGACATTTAATAGCTCCTGCAGACCCATGCAGCACATAAGAGGTAGAGCTGGGTGCAAATCCAGGCAGTGTGGCTTCAGAGCCTGTGCTTCTAGCAGTAGGCTAACCCTCCTTTTATTGTAACACTCTGAGTGAGTTACTGCTCTCCATGCATGGCAAATCTCACCTGGGTAGCCTTGCTGTTGTGTGATCTCAGCTAAGTCATCTACCTTCTCTGAACCTTGGCCTCCTTGCTGGACAAAGCATATTATAATATTTATTACGTAGGCAATGTATGCCTTGTGGAAGCACCTTACATAACACCTGAAACAGCAAGTTCTCAGAGGATGCTGATTTCTGCCATAGTGATTTCTGAATTAACAACTGCTGAGAAATGAAGAGGGTCTTGTCCCAGAAATCAAAGTGACAAGTATCCTATAACATTTTTGTTTGCTGGTGTTGTGGAGTTTAAGTTTGTTGTAAAATTGAGGCTTTCCAACCAGGCCCTGCTCTTCCCTACTCTGCCCCTTGCTGTTGGATTTCCAAATGTGTCTGAATTATGCTGTGGGCAGTGAGCCTGTTCTCTAGAGGCGCCTTCTGTGAGCGGGAACTCTGATCCATATCCTGGCCAGGGAAGCCTCCAGCTCTAGCTCCTACAAGTTTAAGTCTCAGGTAAAAAGATTGGGCTCTGTGACCATCACACTGTGAGATAAGGCAGGGAAAGCTTTTTGCACGACGCAGCTCGTGTAAGTATTCAAGCCAGGGCAGCTACTGTCTCTACTGAAATGTGTGAAGGGCCCCCTTAGGGCCATGGCCTATGCTCAGGATTTTTTATACAGCGTGTCATTTGAACCTTCTAACCACCCTACAAAATCATTCAGTTATTATTATTATCCACATTTGACAGAGAAGAAAATCATGGGTCAGATTTATTCAGCCATTTGCCCAAGATCATAATTTAGGGGTGGATCCATGATTCAACCCTAGGAAGCCTGAGCCCAATGCCTGTGCTTTAGCCCTGTTTGCTGTGTCGGTGATGTCAGCAAATCCTATTTGCTTTTGCCTGCAAACCACACCTCGAACCCAACGTCCTGCCACAACTGCAGTTATGTCCCTAAGCCAAGTTTATTGCACTTGTCCGTCAACTAGTCTCCTGGCTTCTATTCTGGCACCCCTTCCTCCTAAAAATAATAATCTGTGTGATTCTTTAAAAATCAGCTCTATTGAAAAAACTGAAATACAATAAAATTCCCAGATTTAAAGTGTACAATTCATTGCAGGGGGAGACCGATCCGGCAGACTGAGTCACTGAAGTCCAGGGTTTGAGAAGACAAAGCCATCAAAGCCCCAACGACTTCCTTTCTCTCCAGCCCAGAGCAGATCCCGAGACCCTGAAGTATTCTCTCCATCTTTGGAATGCACTACTAATTCATTGATAACAGGAAGCTATGAGGACCCTGAGAGTAGCCAGTACAGCTCCTTTCTTTTCCGGAGAATGCTCATTCCACAACTGGACCTGTCTGAGCTGGAAGACCTGGGTCTGTCTGATACACCCACTCACAAGAGCAAGGACAGCAGCACTGGCAAAATGACTGGGAAAGTGATTGGAGCAGAGCAGGAGAAAAACCCTGAAGGTGACATCCTTCTTGAGTACAGCAACTTCAACTTCTGGAGAGCTCCCATTGCCAGCGTCCACTCCTTTGAACTGGACTTGCTCTAAGGCCGAGACTTCTCCCACCACCTTGTCCTCATTGTCTTTCCTTTCTACCGCCTTCCTTCCATTCCTTACCATTTTAATCTTGTTCTCTTCCCTGTAGGGTTGGTGGTGCTGACGAATCTGCCTGGTGAGTTGTATTTATTTATTTATTTACCTATATTTATTCATCTCTTTATCGATCTACTCCATTCCTTTCAAAAGTCCTCAAGCCACAAAATAGGGGCTTAAACAATGGAGTGTTGGGTCACAGGAATTCTGCCACACTCCCACCCTGGGATTATCAACTTCAGAAATGGAAGGCTGATTTTTTTAAAAATTACATTTTAATCAACTTTGAAGATTGCTCAAACCTTCCTAACTTTTTGTTTCAGGCCAGTAAATATAAATATTTCTTAAGGGTTGGTAAAAATCTTGTAAGTTTTAGGGCTAGGGAGATAGCTCAGTGGCATAAGTGTCTGCTTGGCAAGTGCCAGGTCTAGAGTTCGATCCCCAGTAACACACACTTGCACAAAAAATCAAGTTTTAATTTGAGATGACTTATCACAAAACAAAATTTCTAAAAGGCTAAGATGATAAGACTGTTCCTTTTTCAATCTTATTCCAGTGGGCTGAGGATATAGTTGAGTAGTACAGCACCTGTTAGGCAAGTGCAAGTTCTTGAGTTCAATTCCCAGTATGAAAGGAAAAAAAAAACACCCAAAGCAATTGATTATACTTCTTTTTCCTCCCCCTCAACTCCTTCTTGGCCCCAGAGAAACTGAAGTACTTAAAGGTATAAAACAAGAGGAAACAGAACCTTATGGAAAATGAAAATAGGGGAAAGTACTAAATCATTTCAGAAATACTTAAGGCTTTTATTTTGTAAAAGAATGTATATTTGGTCTATGCGCTTTACAACTTTGCCCCTAACTGGGTTGAAAACATGCTGAGAAAAATCAGATTTAGCATCTTTTTTTGAGACAGGGTCTTGCTATGTAGCTCAGGCTGGCATTGAACTTACTTTGTAGCCCAGGCTGGTCTCAAACTCACAACAATCCTGCTGCCTCCACCTCCTGAGTGCTGAAATTTCAGGTGTGCACAGATTTCAAATCTTAAGATATCTTGCTGCCTGGTAGGATAATTTGTAAAGTTTTGAATGTCTTCTAAAGATGATAGTGTTTGGTCTTTAGTGTTTTAGTCTTGCCCTCCTGCATTTGTAATATGTAATACTGATCAGTGGACCTGAGGCCCAGTTCTCCAACTACTTTAAGACTGTGAAATGAACAGTTGCCATTTGACCCTATACCTTGTCCCCACTTCTTCCAAAATTATTGCTGAATTTTGCTGCCATTTGACTGTTATTTAATAAAAACACTCAGTCCCAGGGGGGTAAAAATGTACAATTCAGTGAGTTTTGATAAATGCAACATTCAAGTTCACCACCACTGCAACAATTAGGATATGGAACATTTCCATGAGTGTGCGTTTTTAATAAACCTTAAATCAAATCATGTCAGTCTTTTGCCCAACATTTTTTTTTCTTTTTCTTTTTTTCTGGTATAGGGATTGAACCCAGGACATTGCACTTGCCAGGCAGGTGCTTAAGCTGCTGAAGTATCTCTCTGACCCTCTGCCCAACATTATAAAAGAGTTCTCATCTCCACTGAATAAAAGTAAAAATTCATGCTGTGTCCCACAGGTGCATGGTAAAGGAACAGCTGTGCTTACCAAATGGTTTCATATTCTTCCTGGTAATAACGAAAGGCCATTATTATCCTCGCATAGGATGACAGGGGCTGGGGGAAGCACACTATTAGCTCTGACCCTCAGGAAGAGGACAGAGGTGATGTCCAGATCCTCCAGGCCTGGGTCTGATGTCTCTAGAGAAGATGTCTGGTGCTTTGTTACACCCACTGTTAGTCAGTTTCAAGGACCCCCAGTACACTCTGAGGCCTGGAGGACCTGAAAATTACTTAGAGGGCTGACAAGGGCTCACAGGAGACTGGGAAGTGAGCAGATATACATGTCTACCCGCTTCAACCCCTGAGACTTTAGAGGAATTAGTAACACAGCAATCAGTATTGATACAACCAATGTGAAGGCCCTGCTCACCTTGGCTGTGGCCACTGCTGAGGCTCATTCCTCTCTGGCAGTGCCCATGCTCCCTACTCCAGCCGCACTCATCCTCTTGTATACACCTCCCATGTATGGTCCTGTCTTGGGGCTCTTGCACTTGCTGTTTCTGGCAAGTTGAAAAAGTCTCCCTCCAATATTCCTGTTTGTGGGTCTGGAATCTGTGCACATTATCTTCTATAGAGTAAGATGTTATTAAGCTAAAGATCTTGAGGTGGGGCAGTTATTCTGGATTATCTGAGTGGGTCCAGTGTCATCACCATCATCATCTTCAAAAGAGGGAAGAAAAGGAGCCTTAATAGTGGAAGTGAAGACAGCAGAGTAATTGAAGCAGAAATTGTAACAATGAGGCAGGCACAAGCTAGAAGCTGGGAGCTAGAGGAGGAGAGGGGCTCTACCCCTGCCTGGAGCCTCCAGCAAGAACTCTTGTTGGACACCTTCACTGAACCTCTGGAAGACTCATTTCAGGCTTCTGGTTTCCAGCACTGGAAGAGAAGAAATTTCTGTGTTTTGGGGCCACTAAGTTTGGGGTCATTTTTCATAGTAGCAGCAAGAAACTCATACTGTGTTCTTTTTGTCTGAAATGCTCCTGTGCTGGATAACGAGTGGCTGACCTCTTTACCCATTTCATGACTTTGCCCATTTATTTATCACCTGCTCAGTAAGGCTTTCCCCAAGTACTGTATGTTGGTATGAACCTTGGGACACACTCCCTCCTTTTCCATTTTTCTGGTCTCCAGAGAATTTGATAACTTTTGTATCACATATTCTACACATTTATTTTTATGTACTTACTTCTCCCCCCATTCAAATGTAAATTCCAATATTCTTATCAGTTTGGATCGCTGCTTTGTTTCCTAGGCTGAACCTAGCACATAGTCAGCCCACAGTATATGTTTTTCAAATGAGTACCTACATAATTGGATGGGAAGGAGGTCAACTGGATGGGTCATTCTTGGGATCGTAAGGCCAGCCACGTTTCCAGGATTTGGTGCTTTTTGGATAGATTTCTGCTCCAAGGGTCCCTTCATTCATCCCTTCCTACATATGTCTGGAGGTGTGGCACTCTGTTGGAGGGGTTAGGGGAGATATGAGGTAGTCAGAGGCTTTGCTCCTAAGAGTTGCTCTCTGTTACCAGGACCAATATGGTCATAAATGAGTGAAGCCAGACCCGGGGGAAGAGAAGCTGGGTGCTCATGGGAGGAAGGGAGATGCCTTCATCCATCATCTGGATGAGCTGAGAATGTTGTGGACAGGGGAAGGGAGAGAGCCCTTAAGGAAACACACCAGTGTGAGTAAAGTCCCATGGCAGGCAGTCTGGATGTATGCTGGGGCATCCTAGAAATTTCTTTCCATACAAGTAAGAGTTGGTCCTGGGGAAAATTCTGAGGTGGGCTAGCAAGGTAGACATAAAAGGCCTTAAGTATCTTTCTAGGGGGAACAAGACTTCAGGCTTCAGAGCATGTTGGGCAGGCAGTGAAGGTCATTATAGAAACATTCAGACAGGAGGAAAACATTCTGGCGATTTAACATCGGACCTCATTACCCATTTCTACTTTTCCATGGATTCTGCTGGGGTATCCACTGCAGAGGTAGATACACTGTGCAAGCCCAGGAAGCCCTTTGGAGCTGACCAGTGCCTGCCATTGTCACCTCTCACAGAGCTCCCGCCTTGGACCAGCATGCCATGGCCCCATTCCTTCTCTGAGGGGAGGGCTGGGCCTCTGAGCAGATTTCAGAATCTAGAGTGAGAAAGTCATCTCTGAGTCATGAAGCAGCTGAGAGTCCTAACTGCCCAGTGGAGATCGAGACAGGATGACATGTCTGTGCTTGGACCCTGATTTGCAGGACAGATGGACTCAATATTTTTGCTCTTCATGTTGTTAGAATGGCTACCCATTTGGAGCATGCACGAGGCTCCATGCACGGGGCGAAGGGGTCAGTGTACACATTACACCTTTAAGCCCCATAACCACTGTGCAATGTCAGCTCTATCCCATTTTCCAGAGGAGGTGACTGTCATTCAGAAAGGTGAGAAAAGGTCAGGGAGGGCTGGAGGCTAGACTGGATGCCAGGCTGTTTGATTCCAAAGTCCAGGTTCTTCACACCTGCCTATTCTCTGAAAGTGCTACTTCAACTGGAGTCCAAGGCACCCAAGATCCATGGATAAACCCAAGGGCTTATGAACAGAAAGAGGAAGAGCAATCACATCTTTATTTCACCTGCTCTCCAGCTGGAATGCAGAAAATCTTTCATTATGAATTATTGCTAATTCTTTTTTCATCCTCTATCTCTTCCATTCTTTCCTGCTCCTTCCAGTGCTTCTCATTTGCAAAAGCTCTGTTTCCATTTTTCTTCCATTCTGTAGTTTTCATCCCTCTTTCCTCCCCCCTCTTCATCTCTTTCTTCCCTTCCCATTTACAAATGATCTTCCACTTGCTATTACTTTATTCTGTACTGACAATTTGGGTTTCTCATATTAGGGAAGCCATGTACCAACTGGTCTTGTGTGTTTGATTTATTTAATATTAGGGTTCCAGGATGCCTCAGTTTACTTATGAATGGCTCAAATTTACCTTTCTTTATGGTAAAGTGGTACTGCATGTGTATAATTACCACATTTTCTTTTTCTATTCATCTGTTGATTTCTAAGATCTAGCTATTATGAATTGTGCTGATATAAACATGGGTATGCATGTCTAACCATAATGTGATGACTTCAACTCCCTCAGGAAGGTACCTGGAAGGGGAATAGCTGAATCAAATGCAATTTTTAATTTTTAGCTCTTTTGAGCAAACTCTATGCTGATTTCCATAGTGGTTGCACTGTTCTACATTCCCACTGACAAAGGAGAAGGGTTCCTTTTTCCCTGAAGGAGATTTTGGATTTTTAAATTAAGGATGCTCAATCTGTACTGAAGTTATAGTTAAGAACTCTACTAGATCTTGCACTTTATGAGGTTGATAAAGAAGCTCCTATGCCTCAACTTTATGCATTTAATTTTTAATATTTTGATAACTATTTTAAAGTAGCTGGTTCCCATTGTAATGCTACAGATTTCAGCAGTTTAAAACATTTTCCTAAGAAGAGTCCTATAGGCTTCATCAGGCTTCCAAAAGACCCAAGGCATAAAAATAAATAGCCAAGAGCCCTTGCATGAGGTGTTTGCTGATCCTTTACAAAGTTCTGTCTTCCTCTTAGTTCCTCCAGGCCTAGCTGGTATTTTTCTTGAGCCTCATTCTGCCTGTGTTACAGTCATTGATGGACATGTCTAATCTCCTCTAGGTCCCAGAAGGCAAGACTGTGTCCAACTCATTTGTGTATTCCCCACAGTATTGTTTGGTACATAACAGATGTATAATAAATGCTTGTAAACTTAATGAATGAGTGAGAGATGAACGAATCAATGAAGGAGGGAATGAATACTGAACAGTGTGTGGATTACCCTCAAGAGAGAATATCGACATGTTTTGAGTCTACTACATGCCAGCACTAGGAGATTTCCTATCCATTATCACATCAAATCCCACAGCTCTGTAGCAAAGAGATCTTGACATTAGCTTGATAGATGTAAGGAAACCAGGGCTCAGAAAGGTTAAGCAACAAGCTCAGTAAATATTGAAAGCAAAATATCTTAGGATCTTTCCATGACCTCATCTTCAGGGAGGTACAAGATGGTTAAAATATCAGTAAGGTGGTGATAGCGTTGCTTGGGAAGTAACATGGAGTCACTGACTTAGGTGTGATAGGGACAATGTTTTCAGTAAACCTCAATGTGGAAGCTCTCCAACCCACAGTCCAAGTCACCGATGGCACATATTTTAGAGATTTCAATGATAACAAAAACCCACTGTGGTGCCTGTGCCACAGGCTCACTACCACTTGCCTAGGTGTTCCAGTTTTTCTTTCCCTGCTACACCAAAGAGCAGAGGCAAAGAGAGGAGGAGCCACTTGTATGTAACTGACACCTGCTGCCAATACTTTGGCAAAGAGCTCTGTGTCTGTGTCTAGCCCAGAAGACAAACCACTCTAGGTCTATTGAATAGAGCAGGGGAATTGAATGTAACAATTTATGATGGAAGCCCTACCTAGCAGAAGCTGGGCTTCTCAGGATGGTGCAACTACTGTCAAAATTAAAGAGGAAAAGTATCCCCCAGGCCTGCTGTGCCAGCCCTGCCCCTGGGGTGCACTGAGACGGCAATTGAGACTGGGTGTGGTGGCATGTGCCTGTAATCCCAGCTCTTGGGAGGCTGTAAACAGGTGGATCACTATGAGGTGATACTAGATCACAGGTGGATACTAGATCACTATCTGATCTAGTAGTGAAACCCTGAACACCCTGTAAACCCATTTCTAAAACATAAATAAATAAATAAATAAATAAATAAATGCCCCTGGGCCCTTTCCTTCTTCTACCCTCAAATCTTCTGTAAGTATCTTTCATTAGCCGCCTATACCGCAAAGTTAGAGGGAGGGTGAAGGAGCCTGGGAAATGTGGTTCTTGGAGATTCTGAACTGATAAAAGAATGTTGGAAATGCATGGAGAGCCAACTGGCTGTTGATGGGCACAGATCTGCTGGAAGAGTAAGGACTCAAACTTGTGGAATAGGCCAGAGGGCTGTGAAGTGACACGAGGAAGAGCCGGCGATGCTCAGGCTTTAAGTAGGAATTTGGTGTAATTCTAGCTGGAGAAACTGAGGCTACTCCGCCAATGCCCTCCATGTTGGTGCTCAGCCTTTAAGCTCTTCTCTCTGTCAGCGTTCACACCCTGAGTGATTTCATCCAGTCTCATGGCTCTAAACATCATCTGTTGGCTGATAACTGCCAAATGTCTACTGTGGACCTGAATTATTTCCTGCATTCCATGCTTGCATATCTCCCTTTCCACCTTACAACTCCACTTGTTTATATAAAAGGGATGTTAGGTTGAACATGCCAAGAGCCAATCATTTTATCCGCTCCCCCCTTCCTCATTAAATGGCACCACTGAACATCAAGTTTCTGAGACCAAAAATCTTGAAATCATTCTGGAGTCTCATGTTTCTTTCATACTTCATCATCCATTCATTAACAAATGCCTTTACTTCTAATTGGAAATAGATTCTGAGTCTGACCTTTTCTTATCACCCCTTCTACCACCACTGTGGTCAGTGTGTCCCTTCTAGACTATCATCAAGTGTCTCTCATTGGACGGCATATCTCAATTTCACCAATATTCCTTCTCCAGTTCTCACATGAGAGTGTTTTTATTAAAGCATAGGTCAGATTGTGTTGCTCTTTTGCTTAAATGTCATGAGATCACGCTTCGAGAAAAGTGCTTATCATGGCCTACAGTCCAACCTTGCTCACCTCTCTAACCTCTCTGACCACAGCAGTTCTCCTCACTTCTTTTCCTTGGCCCACAATTGTCTTATTGTTTCTTGAGCAGGTCAAGCTTTGACACAGGCTATCACTTCTGCAAGGAGCATTACCTTCTTTGCTATAGTTCGCATTGAATGTTCCCCAAAGGCCAATACTTTAAAGACTTCTTCTCTGGGGTGGGGTAACTGGGAGGTGGAGCTGCCTTTACAAGGTGGGACTTTGTAGGAAGCCTTTAGGTAATTGGCCATATGCCCTCAAGGGGGATTGTGGGACCCTGAGTTCTTTCCTCTTTTGTTCTTTTTGCTTCCTGGTCATGAGTTTTGCTCCCCTATGGGCTCTATACCATTGCTGTTGTTCACCATACCACAGACAGCAACATGTCCACCTGATCATGGGCTGGAATCTCTAAAATCATGAGCCCAAAATAAACTTTTTCTTTCTAAGTTAATTGGCTCAAGTATTCATTGTAGAGATCAAAGCTAACACATTTCTGGATATCTATAAGGTTTCCTCCCTTTATTCAAGTCTCTTATGATCTTAGCTCCAACAGCTTCTCAGCCTTTCTTTGCCCTTACCCAGATGTATTTATCTTCTTAACATGTATTAATGGCATTCTATGTACTAAATACACTTTAGCATTAACCTTCCCCCTGAAGTACAAGCTCTGAGAAGGCAGGAGCTCTGTTTATTTTCTACTGTATTCCCATTCCAGAATAGAGCTGTGCTGGGTTACCATTGGGCAGTTCAGGACCACTCCTCTCTTCTTTGCACCTTCTCCTATCCCAAGGCAGCTTGGGAGCTATATTTTCAGAATCCCTACTTTGGTTTTTGCCAAGGGTGCACCAAAGTTCTAGACTATAGAAGATAAGCAAATTTTATGCTCTTTCTTCTTCAGCAATAATGAACTGCTTTATAGGATTTGGTAAATGTGAAATGTTTGCAGTGGACTCTGATGGTGTCTTACTTCTCATCCTTCTTCATTCTGGATGTAGCTATAATAATTTTTGGTAACTTCTTTGTTTCATGCAACCTCTTAAGGCACAGCAGTGAGTGTCATTAATGTATGTCCTTCCAGCCCTTTCAGAGCCTTGATAAGTAACACTCTTCCACAGGAGTTTCTATTTTCCTGACTGGACTGTGAAGCAAGTCTTCGCACACAGTTGGTGCTCCACAGATATTTATAGTACTTCCTCTTTATCTTTATTTATTTATTTATTTATTTATTTATTTATTTATTTATTGGCGGAACCGGGGATTGAACTCAGGCCCCTTTCACTTTCCAGGCAAGCGCTTATTCTACTGAGCTATCTCCCCAGCCCCCCTCTTTATCTTCAGTTTTGTCTTCCTTAGTTTCAGTTATCCACAATCAACCTTGCTTTGGATATTAAATGAAAAATTCCAGAAGTAAACAACTTATATATTTTATTTACTTATTTGCTAGATCATAAGTTTTGAATTATGTGCTTCTCTGAGTAATGTGATGCAATTGTGTACCACCCAGCTCTATCCTGTGTGAGATGTAAATCATTCCTTTGCCCGGTGTATCCCCATTATATATCCTACCTGCACTTCAGTCACTTAATAGTCATCTTTTTATCAGATTCACCATGGCAGGACTTAGATTTAGTGGCTAAAACTAAGTAACACTTATTATTATTATTATTTTTTTAAATAAACAGCACTTGGTATGAGTGGGGTTCTGTGCTCAGAGCGCTTCATACCTATCTCATTAAATTGTCACAATACTTCTACGAGGCAAGGATAATCTCTCCATTTCATAGATGAGGAAGCTGCCCAGCTACCAACTGCCTCTGCTTTCTCTAGAATCTGCCTCCTCTTCTCTCTGATTTTTGAGTTGAGCCCCAGTAACCAGGTTTGTATGTGTTTAGCAAGAACACAGAGGGAGCCTTCAGCTTGTGCTCCTGCAGGCCTCCTTTCTGACACTCAGAGCCTTACCTCAACCATCTGTCTTAGAGGCTACCCAGACCACTGTCTGGATGCCCTTTGTCCTTTCTTGAGAGTTCCCACAAAGTCCCCAAACTCCCAGTATATCCTGGCTCCACTTCCCTCCAGTCTTCGCCTGGCTCTGTGTGATTCCCAGGATGACTCAACCCATTCTTCTCCCTACTCCTCAAAATCCCCCACTGTGTTTTCTGTGGTTAATCAGCAGCAGGACCTCCTCTTTTCACATCCTCATCCCTGAATGCTCCTCTTTGCTTTCTCACTCTGGAAATGTACCTCTCCTTGGAAGATGCTACCTCCCCCAGGGCCACTCATGTGGTGGCTGTTCTTGCTTCCTCGCCCCTGAAGCGCTAGGCCTGGTAGGTGTAGTGTGTGTCCTCCTTGCTTCTCATTGTCATGTTCAGACCATTTGTTCCCATGCATCCCCCAAACTGTGGCTTAGAAGTCATGCCCCGATATTTCCTGTTGCTGTCATCTGCAGGCCCTTAGTCACTTTCCTGTACTATTACCTGAGCATGTTTAAATCCTAGGCACTCTTTCTCTAACACTGCCCTGTCCCAATTCTTGGTGATTTCCTTATACATAAAGATACTCTTTCTCTTGGTTTTGTGTCTCATTTTTCCTGGCCTTTATTCCATCTTATCTCTATCTTTCATTCCCAAAATCATACATTAGTACTGATCACCAAAATAATTGCATCCCTCTCCAATCTCAAGTACCTTAGTTTCTGAACACTCCCCACTTACCTTTGCAGCTCATTTCTCTTTGGTTGGTATCATGTGGCCTCTGGGAGAGAGGAAGTTGTTCTCTGACAACAGGGAGGCTGCTGTTTCTAGAATGGGGGTATCAGGAGGAATCTGAGGTCCAAGATTTTCAAGCTAGTCAACACATCGGTCCTCATCCACGCTATCAGTGTCACACTCTTTATCTGCCACAGACTTTAGACACCCATGGAACTATGGTGTGGTCAGATTCTGGGCTCAGTTTTGAGCACAGCTTGCCCTGTGGCAACAAGTGATGAGACTCCCTTTAAAGCCACCTTGAGGCCTCCTGGCATTGAAGCATGCCTTAAGCTGGCAGGTAGGTTGAGTGAGACTACCGTTTTATTTTGGCAAGGCTATCTAAAACAGCCAATGCTCACCACAGTCCTTACAATTTCTTTTAGAGTGATCAAGCACCACAGCCTCGCAAGAGCCCAATGCCTCACTTACTTTCTGTCCCTCATCTCATTAACCACAGGTTTAAGTTTCGTATCTGTGAAGCTCTGCCTACCAGACATTATCTATGAGGTTTCTACTGATTTCAGATGGGTGTATAATCCGACTCGCGAATCCTATCTTGAGGGTCTACTTTCTAGGGCCATGACTCCTTTAGTCCTAGTTTCCAGAAAATAGGCTTCCTAAGGCAGGAACTTATATAATTATATCAATGAAGAATGCAACCCCAGGGTAGCCAGAGCGAGGGTATTTAGGGAAGAGGCAAGGAGAGATCAAATTCGAGTATATGAGAATGTAATACGGAGCTGCCTAAAATCCAACTTTGTAACAAGTATACATGGCTTGGTCTCAGTATACCTTCTTGGAACATATGGGACACCCGTGCTATATTTGAATAGGTTGGTGAAGATCTGATGATAGGCAGGTGGAGCAGGTTGTAGAGGAAATTTAGAGGTTCCCTTCCACCCCTGAGAAAAGCTTGTCCCATGACTTATCAACTCTGCCACACCTCTGGGTGATGTCAGCCAGAGGTGACATCCTTTCAGTGATCCCAAAGACATCAGCATTCACATCTTTTCATGTGATTTTTCTCCTGGATGCAGAAGCACCACAGGGGGATGCAGAACCTTAGAAGAGTCTCAGGCTGCAGAACTTCAGGGTGTGCACAGCTGTGACTGGGATACAGCTCCTGCAGGGACTTAGTCAGTGGCAGCAGTGAGGGCAAAACAGGTCAAGGATGCTAGTGGCCAGGAGTGAGGCCCTCCATGCAGAGCAGCTTCTGCTATACTCTGTGAGAGGAATGTCAGGGCAGGCCATTCTTGGCTCAGGACCCCAAACTCTTACTATGCAAGGACCCCAGACTGTGCTTTGTCTGGGTCCCCTCATTTCTCTTACCTCAGTCTTGCTTCCACCATGGTTAATTTTTCTCTGCAACACTGAATGCCCTGCATTTGTACAACCTTCATGCCTGCATGGCTCTCTGTCTGTAGACTCTTTCCTCACATACCTGACTGGTTGCTTCCTCAGTTTCCTTGGAGTTTTTTGTTCGATGCCACTCCATTTGGGAGGCCTTCTTGGGCTACTTTGTATAAAAGAGTAATTTGGGCTGGGGAGATGGCTCAGTAGATTAAGTGCCTCCCTGGCAAGTGCAAAGGCCTGAGTTCAATCCCCAGTTCCGGGGAAATAAGAAAAAAAAAGAGTAATTTATTTCTTGTCCCTCCCTGGCACTCTGTCATTTGCTGTCCTGACAGCCTGTGTGTCAAGTCTGAGGTTTCTTGTTGCTCCCAGAACTAGACCATCAGCATCCTGAAGGCAGAGGCTTTTGTTAACCCCTTGTCTAGGGCAGACTTGGCACTTGGGTGCTCCCACCCATTAATCTTTGTGGAATGAATGAATGATTAGGTAAAATGAATGACTACTTTGTGCCCCAGGTCATAATGACTGGAGAGGACCCTTGACCCCACATGGGCTATCTGTCTGTCTGTCTGTCTGTCTGTCTGTCTGTCTGTCTGTCTGTCTATCTATCTATCTATCTATCTATCTATCTATCTATCTATCTATCTATCTACTGATCTATCTCTTTGTTTCATTTTTTTGAGACATGGTCTTGCCATGTAGTCTAGGCTGGCTTTGAACTCACTACAGAGCCCTGACTGACCTTGAATTTGTGGCAATGCCCCTGCTTCAGCTTCCTGCATGCTGCGATTACAGGCATGTGCTGTTCTGCCTGGCTTGGGCCCACCATATTTTTTCTCCTTCCTGGGAATTTGGATTTGGGCTTGAGAGCAGGAGAAGCTGTGGAGGGGCCAACATTGAGCCCGAGGCATTCAGGGCCTGAGCTGGTCTGCAGAGAGAAGATCTGTAAAGAGCCTTGCAGAAGATGGAAGGAGTCTGTGCTAGCTTCATTCCCCCTTGGAGCCAGGAGACGCTGCAGGACCCTCTTTCTGCTTATCACTAACTAGAATGTTTTTATTTTATTTTTGAAAAGCATTTTAAGTATCTGGACATTAGGGTAGGATGAAGATACATACTATATAATGAAACTAGATTTCTATATAATATATTACTAGACCTTGTCATCCTTAGTTTAGCCTTTTTTTTACTAGTATGTTTTCCGTACATTCCAGAGTATTTTTATTTTTGCTTGCAATTAAATTCTTAGCAACACTACTGTTTGTTGAACATCACTGAATACAGCAGTGTGCTGAGCCTTATTGTGCATTGTGAGGCCTCGGCAGGCCACTTCCTGCAGAGGGGGCCGCATTCTGTCCTGGACCCCCAGAACCTCACAGCTGGCACCGAGCCCTGGTGTGGAGTCTTCCTGGATTTCCAAGGCTGCATCCCTAAGGCTGCCCTGAGGCTTCTTCCTGGCACCCAGGGGATGCCCCAGCTGCCCCAGAGCCCCAGGCCTCTCCTCCTCACACTGGCACGCGGCACTCTCCCCCACCCCAGCTGTCACCACAGGCTTGCTGCTCCTTGCTACCTTGGTGCCTGAGGCTCCAGGGCTCAGCAAGGCTCTGGCCTCATCACTGCCTCTTGCCCGACCCCTGCATCTGGCTTCCTCCCTTCCAGTCTCCTGAGCCCCACAGTCCCCTCCCCCCAGGCCTGACCCCAGAGCACAGAATCTATTGTCCTCCTGCATCCCAGCCAACCCCCAGCCCAACCTGACAGCTCCTCTATTACGGATGCACATTTACAAACAGCTCATTTACATAGAACACAAGGAAACTGCTTCTGTCTTCAGAAAAAAAGAAGACTCCCGGTCACTTACAACAGGGCAGATCTGGAGATGACAGAGCCTCTTGCCCTTCCTCTCTTTTTCTGGGCAACGCGAGGGGGTTAAGAGGCCACAAGTGGGGTGAGGAGCAGAGGGGAGAAATCAGACTGAGCAAAAAGAGAAGAGGTGCTGGGCAGGTGGGTGTTATTTAGTGTCTGTTTTTGCTTTTAAGGAAAATTTCTTTCTTACCTACTATAGAGGCCATTGTGAAACCGTTAGGGCTTACTTAAAATTCTGCCAGTTCCCTCCCATGCATCACAATTGCCCCCATACACACACACACACACACACACACACACCCCTCCAGCTTTTATTTCAAAGCCCACACTTATGGGCTAGGCAGGCAGGGGAGCCGGGGGAAGTGGGGCTCTGGAGTTGAGGAGCCTCGCGCTTGAATACTGGCCTCACGCTTGCAGAGCTACCCACGCAGGGCACGGTGATATCTGGTTAGGGACCTACGGGGGCCTCAGCTGCTCTACTGGTAGCATGGTGGTTTTGAGGAAGGGGGACTGCCGGGCAAGCACGTGAAGCACATTGTGCAACCTTGGTAGATGGTGAACAGTGTGTAAGCAGGAATCATTACCAGGACTTAGGAAGCAGAGAAAGTCAAGCGCACGCACCGCTCTGCCTTCCTCTCAACCCTGCTGTCAGGACAACACACCCAGCTCTTGATCCTGCTCAGCGGATGCGCACCTGCCCCTGGCTGTCTGTGGAGGAGTGAGACCCCTTGTTCCCTGCTTTTGTTTGTTCCTATTCTTCTCTGCAAATGACCCCTGCTTTCTTGGTTTGCTTTTTATCTGTAAGTTCTCCCCGCCCCCAAGCCCTCACGAGTGGGTGACAGAATGGGCACCATAATGCAGCAGCCTGGTGAGCCAGGGGTTAGGAGAAGCTCTGCTGCTTGTGTGATGTCATCACTTATGCGGAGAACTCGTGGCAGGCAGCTGAGGCTGAGCCCTGGAGGTTCTCAGAGCCTGTGTCATGACTCATGAGTGCTCCTCCAGCGGGTGAAGCCACGGAGTGTCAAGGCTCTATTTGTCTTCTCAACTAGGTGTGGTGGGAGAGGGTAGGAGGGACTGTGGGCTCAAGGTGGGCCAGGTGGGCTTGCTGTGGGACAGACTCCCAGGTGGGTGTCTGTAGAATGAGCGGGGATAGTCACCTGGAAAGGGGTGGGCATGGAGCTCTGGGCAGGGGGACAGCAGGGACACGAGGTAGAAGGCACCATGGGGGCAGACGGGTACTACTGAGGCTTAACATAGGAGGCAGAGAGATATAGAAGATGAAGTAGGAAGGAAGGCAATGAATGGGCAAAACATTTAGAACACATAGTAAGTGCTTAATAAATAGTAGCTGCCCTATAGCTGTAATTGTTATTACTGGAGAGTTTCAGTAAAAGTTTCCTGACAAGCAGAGGGCAAGGCCCAGCAAGCACCTAGTGGATACTGCCCAGTAAATCCCAAGTTGACTTATTGGCAGATTGATCGATAATCAATTGACTCAGGGAGACTTGAGGCATGGCAAGTGACAATGTGTCAGGAATAAAAACTGTGAAAGCTCTACCCCAAGTCCAAGTGCAGATAAACCCTGTTTCTATTTTCTTGGATTGATCCTCCCGGTTCTTCCAGGCCCATGAGCAGCCTGCCTGTAGAAGTATCTGGTTCTGGTGGCCTCTCTTCGTGGCTTAGCCGAGGCCTTGGCCCTCATCCTGGAGAGGGCTAGTCCCCAGGAGGAGCAAGGGTCGCTGGGCAGATGAAAAGGCAAGGAGGAGGCTTCTGCTTATCCCTTTCCATGAAGTCCTGTGGTCTGTACTGGGAGACAAGGAGGAGATACTTAGTTGGGATTCGGTGGTCCCTGTGAAGCTAATTAGGACATGAAGTGCTGGAATGGACCTACAGGAATCATGTGAGGACTGGGACTTTTCTGGTTTGTGAGCTGAGGGGGAAATGACAGAGGGGCAAGTGGGCACCTGATGGCACACTGGCCCATCACCTCTCCATCTCTACCACAGTCACTTACGGTCCTCTGTCCCAGCACTCAGCAGGGAGACTGGCTGTCCCCTCCTCCTGCAAAGGGATGGCTTAGCCCTGGACTCTTCCTGCTCTTACCATTTCTGGTGTCCTCTGCTCAGTCTCCCCAGTGCTCTAAAACTCTGATCTAGCGCTCCCCTCCCCACCCCTGCTCTCCATATTGTGCATCCTGACTTGCAGGATGGAGGGCGTAGGCCACCCCTCCCAGGCTCTTCTGCACAGGATGAATTTTCATCTTCCACTCTCGAGGTGCCTGTCCCTGCTCCCACTCCCTTCTGCCCTGGGAGCCTAATTGAAGAGGCTCCACCCGGCAGAGAAGATGAAAGCTTTATCTTCCAAGTCCATCCCAGAGCGTGTTAAGATGATGGATGAGTTTCCAGACCTGCCTGCTCCTCCCAGTAGCATTAACAAAATTGCCTTTCAGGCTCCCAACTTCCACATCAAGATGGGCTGCGGTGGAGATGGGAGACCCAAGCTTTGGCACTTGATGGTGAGCATTAAAATCATTTTAATGCTGCATTTAGGGTTTGTACTCTCTGTGTGTGAGCCAGTCCCATTGCTGGCATCAGAATAAGATGAATGGTGTTTGTTAAAAAGCTCTTTGGTGCAGTCTGATTGACCATTAGAAATGCTCAGCTTGGAGCTGGGTGTGCAGACCCAGCTTCTGGATCTAGCTGGGACTCATCAGAGATGCTGTCACCACTGGCCCTGCTGGGCCTTGGCCAAGTCTTTTCCTTCAGGCTTCTCAAACCTCTTTCAGGTTTATGATGTC
>NW_004524706.1:5960098-5981518 GCF_000260255.1 Octodon degus
TTTTTTTTTGCGGAACTGGGGATTGAACTCAGGCCCTTGCACTTGGCAGGCAAGCGCTTATTCTACTGAGCCATCTCCCCAGCCCCTAGAAGATAGATTCTTTACAGAGGTAATCAAGTTGAAAGGAGGGTACTGGGGTGAACTCCTAAGAAAAAGTTGGACACACACACACACACACACACACACACACAAGAACCCATGCGAAGATGGAGGCAAAGACTGGGGAGACATGCCTACAAATCAGGATTGTCCAGGAAATGGTCTTGATGCTCACTGTGGAGGCTTGAAGCTTAGGTCTCCCATCCATACAGCAGACCATAGCAGCTGGGCAGAGGCATGACACCGGCCCTGGGGTGCCTTCACGGCTCTCAGAAGAACCAAGCCTGCTAGAGCCTTAGTCTCGGGCATCCATTCTGCAGAACACTTAGAAAATAAGTTTATGTTGATTAAGCCACTCAGTTTATGGTGACTGTTACCACAGTTCTAGGAAAAAAAAATCTTGAATGGTGGGATCCATGCCCATGAGACTCTGAGGCGGGAGGTTCTGGCTGCCTTTGTCACTCTATGAAAATGGGGAAGGGACCCAGGGCTCTGGAATGTCCTTTGGGAGGAGGGAGGAGGGATGGCTGGGTGCTACATAGATGAGCCCAGGTAGAGCTCTGGGGCTGGGGTTAGTACCAGTTATGACTCAGGCTCGGGGCCTGAACCCCCATCTGAAGACCTAGGGCAGGAAGCAGAGGTATTTGCTCTAGGCAGTAGGGGGTACTGGCATGAGCAGAGCTAACTTTGGCTTCATTAGCCTTCCAGGTTGAGCTGCTCTTTTCTCGTGAGAATGAGTTCTTTTCATTACACAAAAAATTATCAGTTCAAAGTAACCATTAATGTGCTTGTATAAAATAAAGTTAGGGGCCGGGTAGTTAGCTCAGTAGAATAAGTGCTTGCCTGGCAAGTGCAAGGGCCTGAGTTTAATCCCCGGTTCCAAAAAAAAAAAAAATAAAAAAAAAAAAGTTAGAATTCTTATACACTTGAATGCATAAAATACACACCCATTAATATCACTGAGGGCCAGGAAGATATCTCAGTGGCATAAGCATTTGCCTGGCAAGCTCAGGGTCCTGAGCTCGATCCCCAGTACAAAAAAATACCTCACTGAGCACCCCGCACACGTTAACTGCCCTCTACAGACCCCACCAACCATGCTGCTCCTATGTATACTATTATTGCTTCACTTACGGATGAGGGAAACTGAGGCACAGAGAGTCCACATGGCTCGCTCAAGGTCACAGAGATAGTTATAGTGGCTGGATTGAACTTGAAAAGCTTAATTCCAGATGTCCTAGTGACCAAGAGCTGGGACTAAAGGGCATACCAAGTCCTCTCACAAAGGGATAACATGTGAGAGAAGAGAAGAGCCCTGGGCATCACAAAGTACCTCAGAAGAATGAAGGGCAGTTATGATACTGCCGGAGGTGTGAACAACTTGCCCCAGCCGCAACGGCTTGGGCAGGAATGCTCAGCGGTCTGCAGGACATGTTCATGGGAACGCGCCCTGTTTGCTCAACAGAAGTTTGGGTGGCTGAGCAAGAAGCATGTGCTCTTTGGATCCTGGGGTGTCTTTGGGAGGGGACAGCATGTGCTTGAGGGGGAAGGAGATGGAGGGGCCTTGCAGTGACTTCCCCTCCCCCACTGCTTCCATGGCAGGTAGCACCAGGTGATTTTGGCAGAGGCACAAGGGAAGGCCAATCAGCTCGAGTGAGCTGGGCTGTGCTGGGGCTGGGGATTGCTTGGGATTGCTCTTGCAATCAGGGCATTTCACACTGCAAATTGTGGTCATTTAGGCTTCTCTACGGCAAGCTTAATTTTAGGCCCAAGCAAGGAGGATATTCAGAGACACAATGAGGTAATTTCACATTTTAAAGCAGAGAATGCAGTGTAAATTAGTAGAAAAATCATGACACTTATAAACCCGTTCTAAAGATGTATTGTTCCCTTTTCTTCTGGGAGAAAAAAAAATCAGCGTCTATTAAGATTGAATTAAGCACTGGAGGAGAATTCCTCAGATGGCCAATTCATAAGAAGAGATCTATTTTAAACTTGGTCGAAAGGCTTTTGCGGAAAGTGGTAGGAAGAGAGCTCCCAAGGAGAGGCAGGTGCTCTCACAGCAGGCCCTGCACCTGGGCAGGGAGGGCCAGGCTGGCTTAGGCCTGGGGGCCTGGGCTGACCCTGTTGGGGTGCAGCTTTTGAGTGGCCCAACTGCTGAGGCCAGATGCCCCCCAGAAGAGGCTTGAAGTCAAATAGTGCACATGGGTGGTGATGGTGGGCAAGTCAGGTGCCCAGTGCAAAGCAGCCAGCAAAGGGTGCAGCATCAAGCCAGCCACTTCTGTGGGCAACCCTGGGGCTATCCCTGACCATACTCCTCCGAGTTACCCCCGTGGCAGGCGAGGGAGCTGTGTATCTGCTTCCAGGCAGTAGGGGAGGGAAATGAGGGGCGGGGGCTGGGGCATTTATCATTCCAAGTCCCAAAGGTGCTTCCTGGAGGATGGCTTCAAGTGACGTTCACTCTTGGCATCATTGGGAAGATAGCAAAGTGGGCCCAGCAGCTCAAGACAGCCCTGGGGCCCTGAAGCAGGTGGAGAGTCATCAGTAGCCTTTGCAGCTGGTCACTGGATTGTTATCCTTAGCTCTGTCACAAGGGTCTCCCTTCATTTCTTTTATTCCAGATGGACAGGTGCCATGTCAACTCTCTGGGTCATCCTAGGGGCCATGGCAAGAAGACAAGCTCTGGGTTTTAGTTCCAGCTCTTTCTCAAGCAAACTGTAACCTCAAGCTCCTTTGTCCCTCTATTTAGGTCCCAATGTCCCGAGGAACTGCCATGATGTCCCTCAGAGTTCTTTGCTCTGAAATAATAGCTTAGATGACAGGAGCGAAGGGAAGAGGGAGGAGAGGTGATAGGGCCAGTCAGGTCCCCTCCCTTGTCCCAGTGCCCAGCTCAGGTGCCTGGGCCTTGCAGGTCAACCATACTTTGTGAATGCAGCTGGACTGTGAGGCTGAGAATCTGAGCTTGACTGGGACGGATCGCATGGTGACCTCCCGAGCCAGAGAGGCCACGGGAGCTGGCCAATGATGGAGTAGCCTGATGGCCCCGTGAGTGCTGGGTGGGGAGATATGGCCCCAGCTCTAGGTCTAATCTTGAGGTCCAAGATGCCAGCAACTCTTTTTATTTTTACAGTGACATCCATTCAAAGATGAACCCATCAGAGATCTTGTGAATGCATTTCCATACGGCAAACATTTGCACACAGCCTGTGGCCAGGGAGTTTCCTCTGTTCTCTCCCTTCCTGCCTCATCTTATCATTCAAGTTAAATAAGTCTTTTTGAGCTGCCGAACTTTTCATGAAGCAACCTGCAGTGTCACCTCCATGCCCTTCATAATACATTTCCAGGTCATTTTTAAAGAGAAAATTAATCTTCACGTTGATCAAGGAGATCCAGGTGACAGAGCCCACAAATTCGGTTCTCAAGAAAATGAAGGGTCCAGCGCTCCTCCCCAGAGCCGGAAGCAGGGAGCAGAAGCTGCCAGCTGTCCCTAGTGTCAGGCCTCTCCAGGGCCACCTGCCATCTCCAGCCCGGCAGCCTCTCGGGGCCTCATCAGCCCCTTGACAGCCAGTGGCAGTGAAATGGCTGCTCCGAAAGTCGGCTTTCTGCAAAGACAGAAATAATCAGGTTGACCAAGGGGGAAAAAGGGAAAATTGAGCATTATGAGGGTGATAATTCAGAAAGTGTCAGCCTCAGAATAATTGAATCCGATGACATTTCGTGCTACAGGAAACAATAGCAGCGAGCCCGCTGCCCGTCTGATTCATGTCTGGTTCATGTTTAACAAAACAAGGGCAAGGGTCACACAGCCACGAGCCCCATAAATAACCCGTTAATGGGATTTCCAAACAAGCTGTCCTCAAAGTGGCTTTCCGTTTCACTGAGAGAATATTAAAATGCAAATGGATTCGGGCTGTGTCTTCATAAACAACCGTGTTCATTTAACCTCCGACCTCCCCGCTTAACTGCCCATTCCAGCAATTTGTACGGGCTCCTCGGCCACCGGCTCCTGCGGTAATTCAGAGAAAGTGCATTAAAGGAAAGGGTTACGATTTGCGATGCTCAGTTAATCACGCTATTGAGCTGTTTATGGACAGAATCCTGTTCCTCCGCACTCTCATCCCAGGCCTTCAGCCCCCCCACCAGCCCAAATATGACTGGGTGGATCTTTTTGTCGTTTAGGCGGCTCGTTGCGGTGGGTGTGGCCTCATCATGAAGGTCTAGCCTGCTTTCCTAGCTATGCAAGGCTGCTCTTCGGGCCTCCATGTAGGAGCTCGCTCTTCTCCGGGTGTTGTTTGGCTTAGACTCTGGGCAGAAGCCCTCGGTTAAATGTTCCGCCCAGCAGAAGGTCTCAAAACTCGTTTTCATTTGTGAAATGCCCCATGGGGTCCCAGCCAGCTGCCTGTCGCTTGGTTTCTTCCTAGGAGTGTCCTGTCTATTCCTTTCAGGTCTGTCCTGACCCTACCCCCAGCCTGGCAGAGGACTCCAGGCTTGGCCTGCTGTTTGAGCTGTGTCTTCATGTGTATTTCCTCCCCAGGCCTCCATCTGTCTGGTTGCATGGAGAGATAAGCCTTACACAAGAGATCGTGTGAGTCCAGTGCCGGGGTCTGGGGTCAGGGCTCCTGCCAGGGCTGTTGGCTGCCTGGACAGATCCCAGGTACAATGCCCTCTTCAGTTTTAGAGGACTTTCTACGTAGAGGATTGATTTCAGAAGATCCCTTTATCTCTGACATCCGGCACTTAGCAGAGCATCAATGTTAGAGATGAATAAAGTTAAATTCAGAAGGAAAAGTGACTGCTTGGGGTCACCAAGTGAGTGGAAATGGAGTGAGTTTGTCTACCTGGCCTGGAGGAGGCCCCAGCCCTTCAGTTTCTCTCTAAGGAGCAAGGAGAGGCTGTAAGAGGCTGGACTGGGACCTTTATGTTCTTTTGGGTGGGAGGGGAGTGGAGGAGATGAAGCTATGCTGGGGAGGGCCTGTGAGCATGGAGGAGAAAGATTTCTGGTCCCCACTGAGTGGGTGATCTCCCTCTCCAGAGCTGGGTTATCCAATTCTAGGTGCAATCTTGTGTTCTTAGGATAAGTGTTTCTTTCTTTTGGATTTGCTCCATCCCTTGATAAGGAAGGGAAGGTGAACAAGCCTCAATAATTCCTCCTGTTCAATAATGCATACGCCAGAGACCATCAAAGTGAGAACCACCAAACTCTGGTTGTTCCCCTGCTTGATCAACTCATCTGTCTCAAAACATGAGGGCGGGGCTGCAGAGGCCAGCCTAGCAGGGAGAAGGTGGAGTCAGGGCGGGGAGGGCCTGGGCGGAAGGGGCTCCACCTTGCCTCCCTCTTGCTTCATCTCTTCTCTCCGTTCTTCTTTGCTTTTCTCTTGTCACAACAGCTTTGGGTATGGCAGAGAGTGAGGGCAGGCATCCCTCCAGGGAGGACTGAATCCACGGACCTGCAGAGATCACTGTGGCCTTGCCCCAGGTTTCCCTGGAAGACTTCTCTGGGAGAGGCATTCCTTGAGTGGATGGGATTCCTGTCTGCTGCTTTTTAGCCCTATTTTTTTTTTTTTTTTTTTTTTTACTTTTTGTCTTCTTTGTGTCCCTTGGATGGTCTTTTCTCCTTTCTTTTTTTGTCTCTTCCACTCATCTCTTTTTCTGTCTTTCCAAGTCTGCTCTCTTTCTTGCCTAACCTCAGCCCAGTCCCTGAGCCTCTCTTGTCCACTCCCATTCCACCTTGGCATCTCCTACTGGGCAGCAGAATCCCCCAAAGAGCTTCACATTCATTTGTTTCCAGGCTTACTCCATTCTCCACTTTCTCTCCCAGAGATTTGGCGAGAGGGCAGACTGGACCATGCCTTTCCCTTCCTTAACATCCTTTAAGGCCCTGATCTCAGAGAAGAGCCCTGACTCCTTGCTCAGAGGTGCTAAACTCTGATCCAATTTGTACCACCCCTCTAGCTCCTCTCTCCTTACCACCCTGGACTCCACTCCACATCCACTCTACTCAGTAATCTCTCCTCCCTCTCTCCCTTCTTCCTTCTCTCTCCACAGACAGACAGACAGACAGGCAGACAGACAGACAGACAGACAGACACACACACACACACACACACACACACTCACAGAGCATTGGAGGGAGATGGGAGATGAAAAGAGAGGAGAGAGAGAGAGACAGGGGAGATCCTGTGCTGGAAAGGAAATGGCTTCTTCAGCTCTTAGCTGCCCAAGCCACTCTTCCACTGCAGGGATCTTGACACTTCTCGGAAGGTCTGGACCTAAAGACTGTGCCTAATGACCTTGACACCTTGTTGCCCTGTAATGGGAAGTACAAGTAGGAGGAACTCTTGGGTAGAAAGTAGGAGGATTTCTAGGGTGGAAAGTGTGAGGATGACAGAGGTCTCAGAGAAAACGACTAGTTTGTGGGTGGCTGTGGGTATGGGCGGCCCTGTTTCCTGGTGGCGTAGTGAGTCAGGTTGCTTGCCTAAGGAGTATGAAGCAAAATAAAGAGAGAAAAGGGATGAAGCTGGACAGATCTCAGGGGGGCATATGGCAGGAACTAACTGGAAGAATGTTGCAGGCCTTCTGGCCAGTAATAGGGCCTTGCTGATCACAATGAATGGGTGACAGTCCTCTTGTGTGGCAAGATCATCTCCTTCAGTGGTGTTTGGCAACATGTGTGCTGGGGGGATAGTGGGCTTTTTCCCCAAAAGCATGATGGAAAACAAGGGCCAAATGCATTGAAGTCCCTTCCAGAAGAGAGAGTGATGCGGCTGACAGCATCTAGATGATATTGGGGCCGAAGTAAAGATAGGAGGGCAGAATGGGAAGACCTAGGGAGAGGAGAAAGCATTGGTGGTATTGAAACTGAAGAGCAGGTGGAGGGAAAGTAAGACAGTAGAAGCTGGAGTGCTTAGGGCCTGGAGTCAGGGAGAGGTGCTGGCCCTGCAATGGAAGAGAACCCTGGGCAGCTAAGGGTTGAAAGAGCCATTTCCTTTTCATCATTGAGAATGTCCATGTCAGGCTGTTGTGGCTCTAGGTTATGGCACCGTACATGGGCTGTGGCGCAGTGGCTGTGGTGCAGTACAGGAGGTCTACTCATGCCAGCTACCTGGAGTCCTGAGTCTAGCACTAGCTGGGAGGTCTTGCTGACTATGACCAGGCTGGGTTGGTCTTGGCTGGACTCACTTTGTGTCTGAGGTGTGCTGGTACGTTGGTTGTGGCTGACTGGTCTTAGATTGATATGTTATGTCTTGGGGTAACACAGTCATTGGCTGAGGTGTTGAGCAATGAGTAAACATTGTAGCTTTTATCATCCAGGTCAGATACAGGATGTGTTTTGCAGCATTTCTGCCTCATTGTGCTGACAATGGTGAGCCTAAAGTCACCCCAAATCAAGGAGAAGAGAAATAGACACCCTGTCTTAATGGAAAGAACCACAGGAAATGTGGCCACTTTCTATGCTACTGCAGCCAAGGCTATAAGAGTCTAGGGGGTCAGGTAACCATCAATCTCAACAGTAATGTCCTCCAAAATGTGGAACGAGAGAGGTGCTGAGGTTTTCAAAGAGAGAGGAGGAGTGACAAGAGCTCCAGTGATGACCATACCAGAAAGAACAGGAGTGGCTGAGGCCCTCAGAAGAGCAACAGTGTGCACAGATGTATGTTTGTGGGTAGGAGAGACAGGGGAGCAGAGAAGGAATCCAACGTCTGGTGGGGTGGTGAGGCCTTGACAACACTGGGAAACAGTGCCCAGTGCTTTGCAGATTCATAGCATTAGCAATTCAGTCCCTTTCCTTCCCCTGCCCCATTCTGGCTGCTGGTAACTGACAGAAGGTCACGGCCCATCAAGACGCTGCCCAGGGGAAGGTTGCTACATCAGCTCTTTCTTATTGACCGGACTGTCTTCACTTTCTTTCACTCAACAAGTAATTATTGAGCATCAGTCATGTGCCAGGCCCTGTGTGGGGGACAGGAATGAAGACACTGTCTCTGTCCTTGGGGAACTTAAAAATTAGACATTGCAGCAGGTGTGTCTCCCACACATGTGTGCTGATGTGGTCATGCACATGAAGGTACATGTGCACAACACCCCGTGCACCCACAGATGCTTCATGAACCAAAATATAGAAATACATTTGCCAATTTAAAAAAGTCTTCAAAATCATCTAAATCATTTTATCTTTTTGCCCTAGACATTTGAGATTTTTCTAGAATAAAAAAACTTATTTTAGAAAGTAATCATAGGTTCTATTTAGTGGCTTATTTGAAACTTTCAATATTCAGGCTCCCTTGGATATATTTCTATGAATAAAAGTGCTCCAGGAACCTCCCCCAAATAAAATACTGTATATAAGAATAATATTAATAGTAACTTCCATATCTGGAATACTTTACAATTCCAAAAACCCAATCACGCATTCAGTGTCACTTGTCCTGTAATTGCATGTCCAGGTTGGCCTCCGAGATCCTGGTAGGTCTATGTGACCAAGTGTGGTTTTATCCATGCCCATGCTCACAGGCAAGCTAGCTGGGTCCCTAAGTGCCAGCCTATGTTGAGGGTTCCGTGTGAACCTTTCTAAGGGGAGCAGATATCTCCGCTGCCCCTGGTCCAAGCCCTGTTGGTTTTCCTTGGGCAGGACTTGGGGTTCCAGTAGAAGGCTCCAGCATGCGGGTGAGCACTGGGGTGCTATGATCAGAACCTTTGGTCAGAATCACTCCTGGGCCCTCTGTATAGAGCCATGAGGAGTTATTGAGTCAAGGAACATTGAAACTGGAAGGAGCTTAGGAGACCTCTGGGCCCTGGCTACCATCAGAATAGGGTTGATGTCATATCTGGCTTCAGATGTAGGGAAGTAGGGATGGCATTAATTGGGCTGATGTGGGACAGGTAGCCCATGTCCCTACAAATGTGAGGCAGTGTTGAGGCTATCAGTTAGCAGGATCTAGATTAAAAACTGTAGATCTGATCCCCCTAGTTCATCTTCTCTCCTTTTCATCACTGTATACTTGTGCCAGGCCTTTGACTCTGTGCTTTCTAGAGATTCCAGGGTGCTCTAAGTTTCTTCTCCAATCATGCTCCAGGTTGCCAGCAGTCATGCCCATGGGTATCCCCTGAGCTGGCTCAGATACAGACACCCCTCAGTGTTGTGAGGGGACAGAGAACAATTGTAAAGATCCCCTGCCTGTTACAGAGCTCACAATTTGCTTGGGAAGACAATAGATGACACGGAAAGAATGAAAGGAGGAAAGGGAAGTCCTCTTAGAGAAAACAGAGAATGGCTCCAGTTGAATAGGAGTTCCCTGGGTGCAAAAGTGGGGAAGGGCATTCCAAGCATGGTGGCCATGTATAGGTAGGAGGTTGTGAGCAGGAGTGCTGTGTTTTAGGAGCACATGATATATAAAAAAGTCATAATCAGAAATAAGGCAGGAGGACAACCCGCTCGGGGATCCCCTCCTGTCCCTCTCTCCGGCAGGAGCTTTTTTTGTCCCATTAAATGTATTCTGCTTAAAAACAAAACAAAACAAAAACAAAAACAAACAAACAAACTAAAAAAAAAGGGCTGGGGAGATGGCTCAGTGGAATAAGTGCTTCCCTGCAAGTGCAAGGGCCTGAGTTCAATCCCCAGTTCCACCAGAAAAAAACAAAAAACAAACAAAAAAAAATGTATTCTGCTCATAGAAGAGAGAGAGAGAGAGAGAGAGAGAGAGAGAGAGAGAGAGAGAAGGAAGGCAGAAAAGTAGGAAAGGGTTAGCTGATATAGGGCCACCATGAGACTTGCTAACCAGTCTTGGTTTTGTCCTGGGGACACGTAGGTGCCATCAAACAGACTTTTAAGGAGTATCTGGTACATGCCAAGCTAAAGCATATCGGCATATTTGATATGGCTGTTTTGCTGTGTTATTGCCCAAGATGGCGGCTCTCATGCATCTCCTCTCTGATGATCTCCTGGTCTCTGTCTTCTTTTCTCAGGTCTCTTCCCAGTTTCATCTCATCTCAGAGTCTCCCACAGCCTTCAGGCTCAAGAGCAGGATGTCCATCATACCTACTGTTGGATAACAGCAAAGAAAGGAATGAATGCCTGACGTGCTTTCTATTATAAACCCTACCAACCTCTTTAGATGGCTCCACAAAAGCCTCTAAGTATCGATGGCAGCTCTCCAGGTTCTGAAGCCTGCACTGGAGATGCAGAGGAGCAAATGCGGTCCTTCTCAGGTAACTGTCTTTTAAGATGCAGAAAGGACAAGAAAACTGGTCATTGTATTCAGTGTTGTAGGAATCTGACAAAGGTGACCAGAAGGATTAGGGGGCTCAAAGAAAGGGAACTTATTCTGGCTCAAGGAGGTGGGGCATTTGGGGAACTGTCTCAGGTTAGGCTCCTGGGAAATAAATTCCAGGATGGGGATTTTATATGGGAAGTGAGGAAAGAGAAAAAGACTAGTGAGCTAAGACTTAGTTACTACGCAGTAGCACCAGAGGCCCAGTAAATTCCTTGGTGATCTCTGGAGGGAGGAAGGCCAGAGTTATTGGGAATTGATGCAAGGGAGCTGGGCTTCTAATATTTCACATCACCCAGTCCCTGGATATAGATGCACCATGGAAGAGTATAGCTTAGAGAGAGGCCCTGTGACCAGTACTTGGAGAACAAGTGCTGCTAGAGTTTGGATTCTGAATGTCACTCCCTCCTCAGGCTCCTATATGAAAGTCTTGGTCCCAATGGTGGTGCTATTGGGAGGTGGGGGAGCCTTTGAGAAATGGGCCTGGAGGAGGACTTTAGGTCACTGGTGGCATGACCTTGAAGGGGACTGTGGGACCTCAGCCCCTTTCGCTTCATCTCTTCTGCTTCTTGGTCATAAACTGGGTGGTTTTGCTCTGCTATCTCTATCTGCTCCTGAACATTGTCATCTGACCCCTCTACCAGAGATCTAAATTCCATCAAGGGCCTCATTTGACAAAGCCAGGTTCAGAAATTGACGTTTGTAAGGATGGTAATGAGGAGCCACAGAAGCATTACAATCTGTCCTCTAGGTTCACATTGGTTGTCCAGTGAAAGGACAAGGCCAGCAGAAGAAATCTGGAGCTTATGAAAAGCATTGGCAATTGGATATGGGGTTACTCTGCTTGCTCTACATATATCAGTCCTGGTTCACAGCAGCTTGTGAGGTGGAACATTTTATGATCTCCACTTTTGCAGCTGCAGAAACTGAGGCTTGGCTAAGTTAAGCAACTTTCTGTGGTGTCATGGACTAGTAAGTGGCAGGGCCCAGAACTAAACCCAGGCTTTCTTGCTTCTCCATTTTTGGCTTGGTCAATTGGATGGGTGCCTGCTGTGTTTGCAGTGCTAGAAGAGAGGAACAGAGCTGGTGGAAAGGATTGTCAAAAGCAAATAGACATGTGGCCTTGGGATCTCTGTAAGCCATCTGAACAGAGCCTTTCCATGTTGGCTACATGGCTCAGACTCAGAAGAGTCTGGCTAGCATAAAGATTTTGCGAGTAGCCCAGAACTACAAATGAAAGCCTGGGGTAAATGAGCTCACTCAGGAAGAAGGCTTGGAGCAAGAGAAGAACACAGGGTAAAAGCAAGAGAATGGAAGAAATAGCTGTCTAAGAAACCCAGAAGGATTGGCCAGAGATCCTGGAAGAGATTCAGAAGGGTTTTCATGGAAGCCAGGGGAAGAGGATGTGGTAAGAAGGTTGGAAGTTTCTGCAGCTGCAGAGAGGCCCTCCACTATAGAAGCTCAAAACTGTACTTCACTCATGGACAGAGAGGGCGGAATGCCTCACATTACCGCCATCCTGGAGAAGTCAGAAGCCTGAAGTTCAGATCTAAACTGGAGCTCCCTTGCTCCCTCTTGGTAGAAGTCAAAAGAAAGGACTTTGAGAACAATCTCTTTGCAGATAGATTGGGGCAAATACTTCCTCCCAGGATTTCCCTGCCACCTCTCTGCTGAGATAGAGATCTGAGACTTATCCCAAGCGAGGCGACAGATCATGACAACCATTCTTGGAAACATGCCCTCAGCCGCTGTACCTGGAGAGGCCCCAGAGGTGCAGAGCTGGTGGGCCAGGGAGTGGCCCCCACGCCGAACTTGTTCCCTTTGACTCCTGCAGGCAAACACCTGGAGCTCTGCTAGCAGGCCAGGGGTTGTCCTGGAACAGAACCTCACATCTGATGCAGGAGTGTGTGTGGCTGTGCTATATCCAGCCCTCATTCCACACACTGTTAGTGCAGGCACACATGTGCACCAATGCACACACATACTATCAACCCTCTGCTGAGGAGGCAGCAGAGTAGAGGAACATGCACTGGCTATGGAGTCAGCTCTCACAGTTCATGCTAGCTGAGGGACCATGTGCCAGCAGCCTCACCTCTGTGCATCTTGTTTCCTGACTTGATTGTTTTGGGCTGTACCTGTTACGCAATGACTATAATGATGTCAATACTTATTCATTGCCAGGGACCATGCAAACCCCTGTATGTGCATTTCTCATCTAACCCCCACCATCGTGCCACATAGTAGGTCCTATCATTATTCCCGCTTTCCCTAGAGGGAAACTGAGGCTACTGAGTTTAGGTTACTTATGCTCAAAGTGTAACCACTTGCATATGGGAGAGCTGGCTATGAACTCAGGCCATTAGATCCTGAGCTCTCGGCCCCTTTGCTTCCCTCTGGTCTGATTTCTTTCCAGTCTGGTCCTCACACGCAGTCACAGCATCTTCTTATACCACATGTCTGTGTAAGTTATGCCCCAGCTTAAGGAAAGCATTGACTTTTCTTTGCTGTACATTTAAGCCCAGATTCCTCAGCTGGGCTTTCGAGGCCTCACCTCTCATCCTGTTTCACGTGGGACCTGGGGACCTGCTAAATGTGCTATTGAACAAACATGCTGTGTGTGCTCACGTCCAGGACAAAGGTGAGTACCCCGGGGCACCATGTTGCCGCATCACGGCTCCCTCTGTCAACCCTGCATTGTCTCTCCCATTCCCACTCCTTCCCCATCCTAATTTCCAAGGGATGTTTGTGTAATAAAATGGAGCCACAGGAATCACAGCAGTGGTGAGAATACTAAGAAAGGTTAAACAGGCAGCTAGGGCTGAGGCTCCTTCACTTCGACTCTTTCCCTTTGGGCTAAGAGGGAAGAAAGACATAAATCTCTACTCTCGGGGAACTAGGAGATGATCATCCACATGATGCGCATGAAACAGGGAGATGGTGGGTAGTGCAGTCTTGTTGCCAGCTGGGGCTTGTAGCCTAACAAGAAAGCAAGGGGAAATGAGGGCCGACTTCCTGTGGAAGATGCCCTCGGCACTAGACCTTTGAGGGCTGGGACAGTAGAGAGTCCCCATTCTGGTACTGGAAAGAGCTGCTGCACATGGAGGTTCTTTAGTGCCTCTGGTGCAACCCCCACTGCACCCCAAGCACATGGCAGCCAGGGCTAGGCCCTCTCTACCCCTCCCCTCTGGGCCTCTGCCTCCCCTCTGGGTTCACCTTCCACCATCCCCGCAGGCAGGGCTTCCTTTGTTTTCTCACCCCCTTTTCTCTGGAAGGTGGCCGCCTGATGGCAGGCAGGGTGTGCCTCTCCTTGCCTGGCTGACTCCTAGTGCTCCTACAGAATCACTTTAAGCTTCCCCGGCCCCAGGCTGGTTGTGGCACTTGCTTGCTTTTCTCACAGCATCCTGCATCCTCCACTCTGACACTTGCAGGCCCCCCTGGGTATGGCTCAATCACCGTTTGCTGGTCCCATGCTGAACTCAGGGAGGCCAGTGGCTGTGTTTTCACCAGTTTCTCCCAGCACCTGCACACAGTAGGCCCACCACAGACATCTGCAGAATGAGTGCCCAAGTTCCTGATAAATGGTAGCTAGTCCTCTCCTCATCTCTGCCTCACACATTCTGGTCAGTGCCTGCTCCTCTGCCACTGTCCCCTGCCTGCCCAGGTCCTCTGGGTCTTGGTTCTAACCTCTGCACAGGGGCAAAGAGTTGTGCCTGGGAGAGCCCCGGGGATGCTGGCGATGTCTTGAGAACTGGGCTGTGAAAGCCACAATGGGCCTGATCCAGAGCGCTTGTCCCTGCTAATTGTTACGGACAAGCCTCCTTATTGAACCTCGTCCTCTTATTGACATTCGGATGCATGAGCCGAGGCTGTTGTTTTAAACGCACTCATTAGCCACACAAATCAGTCCTGTTGACAGAGCGCCTTTGAATTAAGCATCTCGCCATAGTCATTGGACAAGGAGCAATTTATAATGCCATTAGCAACGCTTTCGAAGGTTACAGGCATCAAAAATTGTTCAGCCGTAATTATTCTTAATGGATACAAGGAATAAACTGACGCAGGACAGCTTTTTCATTAGCCTTCAATCAAGGCTGATGGCTTTGAGAAATGTACAGTAAGTGCGTTTTGGGGAGAAATAATGATGTTACAGCACCTTTCCCAGGAAAATGCTCTTGGTACACAGCTTAACTTTTAATGGCCCTAATTTGACATAATTAAAAAAAATTTGAATTTGTTTTTGAAGATCTTGAAATAAATTATTTGGCTCCCATTTTTAACCCTTTGGGGAATTGGTTGCTGGGTAGCAGGAAGAGAGCGAGGGCCAGTCTTCAGGAATAGAGGGCTACTGGGGGAGCTGGAGCTTGTAGGGTAGAGGTCCCCAGAGAGCCCCGTAACCAGTGAGTGTGGGGGCTCGACACCCCCGCCCCGTCCCAGTCTTCCCTATAGTCCTAGGGGAAAGCAATGACTTCCTTAGAAATTGGGAGGAGGTGGCTCTACAGCTGAGGAGCTTGTGTATTCCATCCGGGAAATGGGGCCACAATAGGGAGGGGGAAGGGAATTCTATTTCTTGAGGCCTGATGGGCTAAGGAAATGCAGAACTGGAACCAAACCCAGGTCCTGAGCTATCTGACCTCAGACACTTGGTTGAATCTCTCTGCGCCTCAGTTTCTTCATCTGTAAAATGCAGATGATGCTGCCTGCATTGGGAGGCCATTGGGATTGATAAGAGAACTGATAGAAAAACCCCTGGCCAGTGCTTGGGCAGAGTTGGTGCACAATAAATATCCCTGGGGTCAGGCCTTTATCTGGCTTCCCATCGTAGCTTCTACTAAATACCTTGGAAATGTAATCATATGAGGCAGTTATATTTTCCAGAACTTGTTGCGGGGAGGGCACTGGATATGGCTGGAAAGAAGTTTTTGGGGACTGGAATGGAGAGTACCTCCTTGAATAACTTCTCCTCACCCTGAGACAAAAGAGAAGGCAGGTGACTTCTCAAGGGTCTTCTGAAGGAAATGTTTCAGCCAGATGGAGGGCTTTTTCATTACTAAATGGGGCTCTGCATATTTGGGACAGAGCAGAATTACTGGGACAGTGAGGAAGCTGACCCAAAGTAGTTGAAAATCTGTTCTATTCCTCCTCAAGCAGGGCTCAATTTTGTTCCAAATGAATGATGCAGAAAGCCCTCCTTTCCATCAGATTGAAGGTGCTTGGAACCATAGGGCACCCGGAGCACTCACACATCTGGCTCAGGCCTGAGAAGGGCCCACCCAGCATCCACCCTGATCCATCTTGGGCAACAAGGTCAAACCCTATTCACTGTATGATCACTGTCACTCAGCAGTGGCTCTCAGGACTGGTTGGCAATGACAGACACAATGACACAGACTGGTGTCAGGCTAGCAGACACATCTCTCCTTGACTTCCCTCCCCTCCTCTATTCCCCTCCCTTTGTCTTTCTTTCCTGTCCCCACTCCTTTCTCTTCTCTTCCCGCTTCTCCCTTTCCCTCCTCTCTTCTTCCTGCCAAATCTAATTTTCATGCAATAAAGATGGAGCCCATCTAGTTGCAGTGTGGTCATCTAAGTTTCTTTGCAGAGCCACCTGGCTCCATAGGGCCTGATGAAGTGGTCCTATCCTTCCTTTGAAACCTCATCTTCTGTCTCCTCACTCCTCTTTCAACTCTGGTCAACCTGCCATTGGCCAAGTGTGATGAGTGAGACCCCCCACCATTCTCTGCCTTTGCTCTAGCTGTGTCCCCTTCCTGGAATGATTTCACCATCTTGCCTATCTGGACAAGTCCAGGTCCTCCTTCAAGGTGACCTCAAAGTCCATCTTTTCAGGAAGGGTACCAGAATATGGAAGCAGAATGAGCCTTTCATGTACCTTGGTGCCTATAGCTATAAACCAACTGTGAAAAATGGTTCTGAGGATATTTCAGCTAATAGGGTGTGTGTCCTTTTTCCTGGACACACTGCAAATGCCTTATAGGCAGCTGATTTATATATCTGGGTACCTGGCACCAACAACATGTGCTAGGAGGTGCCCCATCCCACAGTGCCTGGTACACTGCAGAAGGTCAGCCCTTCTAGGGTCTGGTACATAGTAGGCATCTACCTAGCAAGTGCTGCAGGCTGTCCCTCAGCTTAGGGCCTGGTGCAAGGGAGTCCTTCCTGGAGCTTGGTGCCCAGGGGGACTTGACTAGCTCAAGGCCATAAATGGCTGCTGAGTGGAATTTCTAGGCAATGGAAGCTCAGTTCTGGAAAAGGAGCAGTCAAGGCATCCAGCCTCTTCCCTCCCTTTACTACCAGTGGGAAGAGCAAGTGCAGTCACCTCCTATAGCCAAGAGCAAGTGGGGGCTGCAGGCCTGGGCGGTGGGCGAGCCTCTGAGTAATGAGCAGACACACTTTCCTTATCACCATCAGCGTGTTCTCAGGCTATTACTCCCTCACCTCCCAGCTCAGCCTCCATTTGGACTTTTTCTGATAAACACCAATATCTGTGCAAATTCTCGAGGCCGGCTGCCTCCCCAGCCCAGGGGCTGCTCTGTTGGAACTCCAGATGTGTGATAAGGCAGGGAAATACATTTTCAGTCCACTAAGTCATCACATTTTCTGACAAGGATTCTCTGGTGCGAGCCCATCTCTGATGACTAATATTTCCTTCACTCAGCAAAGGGCTTCAAAATCCATCGAAGCCATCACCTGGCTGTCAGATGGCCGCTCCTTCCTGGCCTTGTGTTGTGAGATGCTCTCCGTGGCGCCCTGAATCTGGAGATGGAAAGACAGCAGGCTCCGCAGAGGAGAAGGGCCAAAAGTCTTGGAGCTTGCCTACTTTCCACGGGTGAAGCCCTGTGGGCCCTCGACTTCCCTATCTGCCTAATGAGGGAGGGAGGATAGGGCCCATTATGTCTAAGGACTTTCCAGCTTGGAGACTGTGGCTCTCTCACTTTTCTACTGTTGGGAGCACCATGGGACAGAGGCACACTGCCACAGAGTGTGAGTGGGGCCTCAGCATCCTGGGGAAAGGTATCAGCAGAGGCCATATTCATAGGCAGGACCACAGTAACTCTTCCTTTCCAGGAAATAGTTACCTACCTAGGGCTCTGGAATCTGGCCCCGAAACCCTGGTGTGTCACCTTTTATGGTGTGCCCTTCGGCAAGTTATTTCATCTCTTTGAGCTTCTTTTTCCTTCCACAAAATAATCAAAAAGTACGAATTTAATGAGATGATATAAAATACGCATAGCACAGGACCTAGGACACTGGAAGTACCAGTACAATACACATTGCCTTTTAAAAAAATCCAGTGTTGATAATGATCCTTCTAAGACTCTGAACGAGGCAATGATTGCTATCCTGATTCTACTGATGAGGGAAATGAAATATAGAGAGGTTAAATAACTCCAGAAGGTCGGAGGCTAGGGTTCTTTATGCTCTCTCTATGCCTAGGCTTATCCTCTAAACATTGAAAAATAGCTTCTCCCTTCCTACTCCATCTGCCCCTCTCCCAAAGCCAGCCTGGACCCTCTCTGGGAAAATGTAGGGCTGAGAGCTGTCCCCCTGGGCAGGATGAGGGGGAAGCACCAGCCTTTGGAGGCCCCAGACCCTCACAGAGGTGGGTGGGCTGGGACCAAGCTATGGAAGTATCTGGTCACTGCAATTTGGACTTTTCTCTTGGAAAAAAATTTGAGAAGAAAATAGATTGCAGTCTGTTACAGACCCAGTGGCTGCAAATCATTCTGAAAATTAGCTTTCTATGGGAAAATCTATATACTAATTAACTCCATGGCCTCTCTAACGAGTTTAAGCACAATAAGGCCTCTGAAAATATCGAGGCATTTTGCAGCTGCCTTAAATTCTGCCGAGGGAAACATGCTCATGGCTCATGAGACTGTTTGAGGGCTCCAGGATGAAAGGGGACTCTTAAATGATTCATTTCCAAGGGCAGGAGGTGGGGAGCTGTGACTTTGGTCTATTGCAGAGGGAGACACACAGTGCTCCAGTCTGGTCAGGATGAATGGGGCCCCTGCCTCAGTGGCCTTGGTTGGCAGCTGGGCGTAGCCCAGCACACCACAGGCCCGGCTTGACATGGAGGTATTGCCAGGCCTAGCCAGGTGGACAAGGGCTTCAGAGCTTGGCCTCATACACTACCTGGGACTCTCCTGCCCCCCACTGCTGTCCTAGTGGCTCAGAGTTACTCAACCCCGAGGAGGAGGTGGCACATTCCTCCTGTGTGGTGTGGGGGCTGCTCATCCAGCCAGTAGGGCCTTGTCTCCACCTCACCTAAAGACACAGTTTGCTCTTCCCAGGATGGTACCTTCGGATGGCTGGCTTTTGCCTGCCATGTCTTTTTGACTGTAACCTATGTAAGCAGTCACCTGCCATAGGGCACATAGCACACCCATATGTTCACTCTGTGACTACACATGAGCAGTCACATGTTTGTGTAGCCACTTACCTGGACACCCCAACTGATGTGTGTTCACCTCTACACTCACACATGGAGAAGGGAAATACCGCTGACTGCCAGTCCCTGGAAACGCAGATCTCCAACCTCAGCCTGCAGCCCTGCCTGTTCCCAAGATACAGCTATGTGTCATTCCTCCGGGTCCCAGGACTGAAGCCCCCCTCCTAGTTCCTCCCCACTCCACCCCAGGACGTGTGTATCAGTGCCACTAACTGCTCCCTTTCCTTAAGCCACAGTGCAGGTGTGACACCGAACAGAAATCCCTGCCGGGCCTGTCCACAGTCCCTGTGTCCACGTGGGTGTGGCCCACTACTGCCCACCCTCCTCATCAGTGTGTGCCTTGTACAGAACAGGCGCTCAGGAAGCATCTCATGGCCAGTGTGCTGTCCAAGTGTGCCCGGCGGGGCCAAGAAGGAAGGCGGAGGGAGGAAGTGGTGGCAGTGGCGACACCTGTGGTCTTTAGCTGTTCCTGCTCTGCTGTGCACATCACCACCACAGCAACTCACTTTTGAGTGTTTGCCATTGCCTGGATGCCACGTCAAGTATTTTATGCCGCCATCTTCCCCACTCACTTCCACAGAAGGAAGCCCAGAGAGGTCAGTGGCCTGCTGGGGATGCATTATAATGAGTAGCAGGCCCAGGAGCTGGAGGAGTCCCACATCTGCTCTTTATATTCAACCAACTCTGGGTGTCTGGCAAACGTTTTAGAGATCCTTACCCAGGCGTAAGTGAGAATATCTGGTAAGTGAAAATGGAGGGAATTCTAGAAAGTTCTTTCCTGCCAGGGTATGAAATAGGCAGAACATGAGCTTCACTGTGGGGCAGAGGCAAGGCACCCAGACTAGAACCCCAACTCTGTCACTCCCTGGCTGGGTGACCTTGGGCTAACTCCAATGGGCAATTCCTGTCTTACTAGGTTGCACAGCACTAGATGGAACTGACTACTGTCTCCTCCTTCCCAAAGCACTCTCTTCCCTTGGCTTCCTGGACACTAGTTTTGTCACTTTTCTCTCACTTTGTTGGCCTTCTGAGCCTTCTTTTGTACTGGCTCCTCTCTACCACCTGTTACCCCAGGAGTGGCCACAGGGCCGGCTCCTCCTTGAGCCTCTGTTTATTCCATCTTCTTTCTGAGTGTGTCCAGTCTCATGGCCTAAACACTATGTGGACTCACAGCCTCCACCCATCTACCTACATCCCAGAGCTCTTCCTGGTCCCAGACTCACATCTAACAGTCCCCATGCTATCTCTACTCAGACACCCAAGAACCATCTCAGATGAACGCGTCCATAGGGGTGTGAGGGCCAAAATGACTTGGAGACCTTCTCAGGACCTCTGTTTCTTTCCTCTACCACATCCAATCAATCATGAAAACTTGAGGCTTTTCCTTCTAGGTGTGTCTGGGATCTGCTCACTTCCCCCTGTCTTCCGCTGCCCAGAACACCCTTTTCTCAGACATCTAGGAGGCAACCAAGATCTAGACTACTACCATCTCTCACCTGGTTATTACAACTGCATTCTTGATTTTGCTACTTCTACCCACGAGCCTTATAGTGATTTCACGCCAACAGCCAGGAAGCCTTTAAAGTGCGATGACATCATAGCTCTCCTATGCTTAGAGCCTTGTGGAGATGCCCTTGTTTCACTCAGAGTAAAAGCTAAAATTTAAAATGACCCCGAAGGCCACTATGATGGGTCCTTGCCCTTCTTTGCGATCTTTATTCCCCCTTGATCTCCCTGACTGCCTCCCTAGAGACTGTCTACCTCACTTACCTTTTCAGCCTCAGGCCTTTGTGCTTCCTGTCTGACTGCCTAGACTCTTCCTCAGATATCCCCAGAGCCCATGTGCTGGCTCCCATCGTGCCCCCTCTTCCATGAGGCCCACCCTAACCCCTGTACATTTGCAACATTCTCACCTCCCCCATCCCAGCATCAATGTTCCTTGTCTTGTGAGTCTGTGTTTAGCATGGCGCACCATCTAACTTGCTCCTTATTTTATGTACTGATTGTATTTATTTTGGGGTCCCTTATCTCCATCTAGGTTACCTGCCCCATCGGACCGGAGGTCTGTTTGATTTGTTGCCTGAATATCCCCAGTCCAGTTATGGTGCCTGTCCACGGTGATTACCAAAACATATTTACTTAGTGATTACAATTTCTTAACCTTGGCTTCTTCATCTGAGAAGTGGATTATTTTCATGATTAAATAAGGCATCTAAATGTTCCATGTTAGTGCTGGCACGGAGCGGTTTTGGCAGTGTCCTCTTCCTTTCTATAGTGACTCCTCTGAGATCCCTGTCTTACTCCAAATACTGTGGCTATTCAGCTTCCCTGGCTCCCTGTAAGGCAGTTTGTGGGACCTTCATGGCCCTCCCCTGGAATCTTACCCTTAACCATCCTAAGTCCAGTAGGGACCCTCCTACCCCAGCATATGAGGGCTGGGTTGTTGTGGCCATAAGCTTCGTGCTAGGCTGTGTATGAGAACTGGAGATCCTTGTCTGCACTGCTGATTATGTGTGTGCGTGTGTGCGTGTGCGTGTGCGTGCGTGCGTGAGAGAGGATGGAACTAAAGCCACAGAACTAAAGAAA
>NW_004524706.1:5981648-5990435 GCF_000260255.1 Octodon degus
TATGAGAACAATGTTCTCTTATCAAAAAAAACCTGGCAACCTCAGTGCTGATGTTTTGCTGACAAAGGCGTGCATAATGAAGGCGTTGTTATTCTTCCAGGCTCCATTATTGTTGTAATGCAGCAGGTTTAAATAAACTTTCCCCCTTTAAATTGCAACACATGCACACACAAAAAAAACATGACACAGGAGCTATAGTTGTGTTTGTAACAATACAAATACAAATGTTACTGTTTTTCCTTTGGATGGAAAGGGAAAGCAAGGCAGGAGGGCAGGACTGTGAGGGCTGAGCAAGAATCAGCCATGAACTAGAGTTGGAACCATGAGCCGAGACAAGTGTACTGGATTTATCCCTGCCACTCTGTGGAGAGATAAATTAGGGAAGGTTGTGACTGTGCCCTTAGCTGACGGCATGGAGACCTCCATAGCAGAAGACGGCTGCAGCCACGTCTTCTAGGTCCCCTTCCCTTCCCCTCCCTGTCCCTTCCCTTCCTTTCACTCCTGAGGCTTGGTCTTGAATTGGGATGGATTCTCCCTTCCCTCCCTCGCTCCCTTTCTCCCTCTCTCTCCTTCTCTCTATCCCTCTTTCTCCTTCTCTCTCTCCCTTTTTTCTTCTCCTCTTTCCTCTGGCAACATCTTCCTACCTGATGTTTGGGATACAAAGGCCAACAAGGTCAGATCTTTGACCTTACAGAGATTTAGTCATGTGCAGGGGTATGCATGTGAACAAAACCCCATAAGAGTTGTTAGTGTGAAGTTCTGTGAAATCACACAGAACTTCACACTAACATCTGGGAGAGTCTGGGAAGGACTCGTGTTATAGCCAGGGCTGGAGGGGTGAGTGGTTGAGTATACATGAAGCTTTTTAGGAAAAAAAAAAAAAAAAAAAAAAAAAAACACTGAGGTTAACAGGTGTGTGTGTAGGCCTCAAGAGGTGGGTGTATCGATAGGGACTGTCCTGCCCTTTGCTTAGGAAGCTCTGGCCTTCCTGTGTTCCTTATAACAATCCCCCCATTGCAGAAACAGGGCCATGGACAGGAGAGGGCATTTCTCTTAGAGGAACTGGTGTGGGGAGCAAGGGGTGCTGGCTATAGTTCTAGAACTTCTTTTGTTCCTAATGAGGCAAGAGTGAGCTAGACTTTCTCTCCACTGTGTCTCCTTCCTTAGGGCTGTTGCACCACATTCTAGGTGGCCAGGACTTTCAGGCCACATGAGTCTCTGTCCATACCTCTTGTCACTAGTGGTGGCCTCCTGAGACCTGGCAAAGTCCCACTGGGTTCATCAAGTGCACGCTGGGCCATCCATGGACCGGTGGCTTCCACATCAGGGAGATGGCTCCTCTGGGTGGGCACTGATCTCTTATGGCTGAGAATTTGTCCCCAACCCCAACCCAAGCCTAAGCTTCTAAAGCTTCTGAGACTGGATTCCGGCCTTTCCTGTGTTGATGGCTTCTCCAGGGTAGAGGGCCTGAGTGACCAGCCTCACTTCTCCTACGTCAGATTCTACACTTAGGGAAGCTATTGCCAGGACACAGAAATTCATGGGATGGGTGGGTGATTTCTTTCTTTCTGGACATCAAGGAAGTATGTGACTAGTGGAATCTGTGGCAGCAAGAGCAAGGGCCCTGGTAAGCTCAAACCAAGGTTTGGAAGAATCCTGATGTAGAGTTTAGGCACTTACTAAACTCTGGTGCATTGCTGATGTGAACTTCAGAAGTTCAAGGGCCTCTGTCTTTTTACTATTGCCCAAAAGAGCCATGTGGATAGCAGGTGATCGAGCATATGTGTATTAAATAATTTAGTGGATGAATGAATGAACAGTATAGCAATCTTTCCCCTGGCTCTTCCACTGAGCCCATATTCTGATGCAACACCTCAACCTCCACTCAGTCTGGTGCTGCTAACTTGAGGTGGTGAAGCCTTTCCAAAGAGCTGGGCTGAGCACCCCTTTCTCTTGCCACTTCCTTGCCAAGGTTGATGTTGGACTTATTCATGCCTAGAATGACCTCTGACTTATTTCCTACTGCAGGAAGCTACATATTTACTAAAATCTCTTACTTGATTCTCCAGAGTTTTCCTTTGTGAGCAAAGAGGCCTATAAAACCTCAGATGGTCCTTCTGTAGCCAAGGGTCCAGCACTCCTGGCAGCCTGGGAGCTTGTTAAGAAGCCCAAGGTATATACAAAATGTCTTGTGCTGAGCCACTTAATCAGTAAGCTTTGAATGGCTAGTGATGGCTCTAATGTGGGCATAGATGTAGGAGGCATTTGTCTTAGTTTGGGCTCTGGCTCCACCATTTCCATTCTCAGAGCCTCAGTTTTCTTATGTGTAAAATGGGCTCAAGGTTTCCTACAGGGAAGGGTTGGGTGAATTAGCGGAATTAGTACGTGGAAAGTGTTTAGCATGGGCCTTGGGAGCCAGATTGTGCTCCCTAAATGTGGGCTGCTCCTATCACTTGCTGCACACTGACTGTGGCCCACCTAGGGCTAACCATTCTGCTGGAGTGGGCTGAATACTCACAGTACATCTATGAAGTTCCACGGGTGAGACCACTCAGGTCTTGAGAGGCAACAACAACTTGCCCTAAACCACCGAGCTGGCCCCTCCACACAGGGGCTGGTGGGGGATGGCCTCAGTTTCTCCATCCCGGGACCCCCTCTTCTTATAGAGTGCTTGTTCAGGAATTTCCTACTCCAACCCCTCTGTCTGGCACCCTTCCCTCCCTCAGAAACAAGCACCCAAGCAGCCTGTGAGGAGCAGCCCTGAGCAGAACAAAGGTTTGTGGAAAGGGAGCCGCTCCTCAACATGTGGGCTGTGGGGGACAGCAGGCCCACCTGAGCTCCTCAGGAAAGCCGACCTGGCTGCAATCCTGGAGCTGGGCCAGGAGCAGAGTCCCCACCGGCCCCTCCCCAGCCTCCTCCACCACAGCAGTGCAGCGGCGGCAGCAGTAGCAGAAGCAGCAGCAACACTTTTTTTTAAGTCAAATGTTGCCTGGAAGTCATTGCTTCAGCAATTACCTCTGAAACCCATTGTTTCCTCAGCCCCATTAACATGTCAGATCCTGGCAGCGGCTGACGGGGCAAACACCCCTTGGAGGGCTGCAATTCAATTTAAGGATCACCTCCCCTGCACAGACAGCCTCGGAGCCGGCCCATCTCCAGATTTCACCAAATCGAGGAGAGAGTCTCAGGGCGCAGTTTGATCATGCTGCTTCCTAAATTAAAAACAAAATTGTAAGTGTTAAACATCTTTAACAAGTCATTAAGCCCCAGCCATAATCCAGAAAAAGTCCCTTAATGAGTAATGACATATGTTGTGAGCGCAGTTATCTCCTAATGTTGGATGCCGAGATGGTGTGATGAAATGGCACAGTGCTCAGAAGGGATGGATCACCACTAATGGCAGGATAATTTGAGGCTGTTGGGCTGAGGACCCTGGAGGGCTGGGAGGCAGCCGCAGCCAGGTGGCCAGGCTATCGTTCCTGGATGGGTTGTCCTCAGTCTCCCTACCCAGCCTGGCCATGGACCCCTTCTTCACCCCTGAGACCACACTACCGCCCCAGCTCTGCTCCTGCTCTGCCCCAGGGAGGGGTCTGGAGGAACCCCAAGGTGAGCAGCAGGACTCATCTCTCATCCTCTGGTGAAGGGACCCTCAAATTCCCCCTTCCTAGCTCTAGTCACTGGCTTTCCATAAACCAGATATTTCTTCCACTCCTATTGGGGGACCATCTTGTTTCTATGTCCCAACAGACCTCCTTCCTGGGCTGAGAATCATGTCCTGTCCACACTTTACCAGATACTCGGGGCCTCCATCATTGGCAGGCCCCAGAATGCCCTGCTTCAGTGCTCTGGCCTCTTACTGATCATCCTGCTGGGCCTGTCTGATGTTTATTTACCTACGTTGTAGTTCTAGGCAAGTGTAAGATGAACTAGCTGTCCTTAACTAGCTGTCCCTTGTCCTAATTCTGAGAATAGGCTTATGTGACTGTGAGTCATGGTGTATAGTGATGAACTTACTGTTTCTCTGTAGACTTCTCTAGTTAGAGTCCCACACATTCTGCCTGTCACCAATGTCCTCCTTGCCAGCTCTTGCTTTAGTGTTTTTCTCCCTATGCTGCTAGGGGATCATGGTGTTGGGACACTCTATGACTAGGCTCCTTAAGACCAGTGTTTCAACTCAGAGAATCTAGAAGAAGCCCTGAAACAAAGTCCCTCTCTGGGAAAGCCTAAATAAAAGGGAGAAGCAGGAAGAGCAGGAAGCCAAGTGACTGTGCAATTTCAGGCAAAATCCGCAAAGGGATGTTTCAGTCTGATCCTGCAGGGGTGCTCCGGAAGTGACACCCCAGAGACATGCTTACCTGAGTCAAGCTGTGTTAATTGCCATATCCTGCTATTTCTTGTTTACTATCTGCCAAACACTACACGGAGAACTTTATATGCTTTATTACATTGAAAATAGAACCGCTCAGTGACATGGATATTGTTACCAGTTTCATTTTATGAGATGAGGACACTGAAGCACAGGGAAGTTCAGAAGGTGATTAGCCCAGGCTCACGCAGCCAGGCAGCGGTGGAGTTCAGGCCAGTGGGCTGCTGACCCTAAGAGAAGCCCCACGGAGAATATGAGTCACGGAAGTCCTTTGCGGAGAATGCCTCTATTTGTGCTGTCCTGGCTACCGTGAGGTCCTTAACTGAATAGAAATATTTATATTTCATGTTCATCTTGCCTTTGGGGGAGAACCAGAAGCCATACAGTGCCAGATCCAATAAATAAGGCAGAAGAGGACAAGAGGACACCTGTGATGCACTTTAGCAGCGCTCACCATATTTTTGATCACATCTCATAATGACACTCCTGAAGAGCTTCCAGGACTTCATCAGAAGGTGACAAGAACAGTGGGACAAGTGTGTCTTAAGTGAGGAGAAGCATTTTGGAGGGAATTTTTTTTTACTGTAATACATTTTAAAATTTTAAATATCAACTGTATTTTTGATCACCCCTTGTACATATGTGTGTGTGTGTCCAAAGCCTAGATAATACTAACATGTCAATTTCCAAATCCAAACCATTACAATTTTAATGGTAAATAAAACGATTGAAATCCTAGCCCCTGTCTGGGCCCTCAGAGTTGGGAGGAAGCCGAGCAGTCTCCCCGGTAACCCTTGTGGAAAACTAGGAGGAGAGAATTACCGAAAGGTCCTGAGCGAGCTAGTGGAGGAGCAGCAGCCATTGTGCAAGCCCAAGATGTGACAGGAGCCACGTTCTCCTGCTTCTCAGCGGTCTGCTATTTTCACCAGAGCCCAGAAAAATGTCTCACTGTGCAGTTTGCTTAAAAACAACAGAGAGACACCATAGAAGAGGATTGATTCCTGACCATGCATTCAAGACTAGCCTTACAGGGGCTCCCTGCAGAGTGCTCTCTATCTGGTGCCAAAAGGAAGCAGCATCTCGCAGCAGCAGCTGGGGTGGGGGTGGGGAGTTGGTGTGTCCAGGTAGGACCTGCGGGGAGCCAAGTCCAGGGTTCTGCCAGGACTGCTGATCTTCATCCTGTTTCTGCATCTTATCCCAGTATTCACACTCAATTCTACGTTTGACCCTTATTTTTGATTCTCCTGTCTCAGCAATTCCTTTGTTCTCGAAAGTTCCCTGATTTTCCTTCTCTAGAGATAGACCACTGGTACCTATGATGAGTTTCTAAAGCTCAGCTCATGCTGGATGCCTGGAGGTCGTCATTGGCTACAAATCCTGCAGCATGAGGCTCTCAGGGTCTCTTGGTGGCAAGGTGGTATCCAGGAATCACCTGGTTGCTGGTCTAGTTAACACAAGGTATGTGAAGCTTTGGTGCTTGGCAGAAAGGGAAGGGGCTTGGGTTGAGAATGGGACTGAGAGTTGGAGCTGTGGTTGCAGGTTGCAGTCTAAACAAAGCTGGCTCTGTGGCTTTCAGGAGACTTATCAGGTTGTCTATCTGAATACTGAGTGCAAAGGGCTAAGGTCATTTCACTTGTACACATCTTTAGGCCTCTGAACTGGAGGAATGCCTGTATCCTTTTGCATAAGCCTCCCCTAGAAAAAGACATCCCATGCCCTGGATGGTGAGTGGCGGCTAAGCATCAGCCATAGGAGAAGGCAAAGGACTGAACACTTGTCTTTCCCAGCTCTGGAGCAGCCCAAGAGGCTGGGATGGAGAGGGCTTTATTTAGCTGTTGGTGCTCATAGCATACTGGGCAAAGCATTGGGCAGACTCCCTGGAGAGTCTTCCTAGCCTTTGCCCTATAGCAGCCCCCTTCCCTGGCCCCAAGAGATCCAAAGAGGAACAAGAAAACCCTTTGTTCTGGGCAGACAGTACAAAGCTTTGTTGCCATAGCAGCAACAGCCCTGTCCTCCAGCTCTTATGGGGCAGCAGCTCAGCTGGACTTGGGCTCAGGCCCTGAGAAGCCAGGAGCAGAGGTCATCCTTGCATGTGGGGGGTCTGACTCATTGAGATCCCAGTACTGCTCCGGCAGAGGAACAAGAGCTGGCAAGGAAAAAGGCTGGCCTCCTGTACTATCACCCAAAGCTGGGCTGCAGGCCAGCCAGGGAGGGGCTGGGGATCATCCAGGGCTTGGGGACCCAGCTGGTGAAACAGAGCTCCCGGATGTTTGAACCTTTCATAATCAGGATGGCACAAGGGTCTGGTCTTGCAGGGCGTTATGCAGTCCTAGAGGAAGTGGTGGGGTAACAGAAGGAGAAAGAACTTTTCTGTAATGTTGGGCACTAAAATATTGGTGGATAAAAGAGTTTAGAAACTCCTAAACTTCTAAAGGGACCAGCAGGTCTCTCTGCTGGCTTGTGTCTCTTCTTTATCACTTGAGCCTTGTAGGAGTGGAGCGTGGTGGGGGACTAAGGATAGACTGTGGGTTTCCAGGAATAGAAATGGACTGAATGGGAAGCTAGACCAGCACTTGGCTTTTCCCCAGCAGGGAATGGAGGTGTTCTATGCTCTGACTTTACAGATGGAATTCAGTCTCACTTCTGCCAGTTACTGCTTGAATGTGATCAAGATGCTCACTTTCTGAGTCTCAGTGTCCTTGTCTATGTGAAGGGAATGCTAAGAATGATTTTGAGAAAATTAAGATAATGCATGCATAGTGCTAGAGACAGCGTTAGCCCACTAGAAATACTCAGTAACTGTGGTTACTAGCAGTATTGTTATGAGGCTGAACCAAATAAAAATGCCAGTTTCGTATGTCAGTTACCCACCAGCAGTTTCCTCCGGCCCAATCTGTTATGGGTGAGCAAGGTGAATCCTTCATTAGGTGGGACTGCAGTCTGGTGGTGAGAGTGCAGGCTCTGGAGTCAATTGGGTCCAGTCTCAGGCCTACCACATGCTCCCTGGGGAAACTTGGGCTTGTCGTTCAGCTTGTCCACACTCCTGTTTCCTCTCCTATGGACCACAGATATGAAAGTGTTGCATGAATGACGTGAACTAATACAGGTGAAGTTCTCAGAAAAATGCCTGGCATAGAGATGATGCTAAAGAGAAGTGAACCAATGTGTTTGGCTGGAAGAAGATAGTTATTTCCACTAGAGAAGACCTGAGGGATTTGCTCAGTCCACACGCCTGGGCTGGAAGCCAAGCCATAGAACTCTGAGGCATTGTTCCAGTCACATGTCCTCTGCAGCCCCCTGTCCTGCCTGGCCCAGCCTAGCTCACTGTAGACCCTAATAATGTCACTCCCCAACTATCAGTTCCCCAATATATCTACCCATTTACATCCCTCCATCCTTTCCTCTCTTCTTCATGAAACCAATATCTACTATATTGGATGCTTGAGTTCAGTTGTAATAATCTAGAAATCTAGATTCCATTTTTACAAGTCAGGTTTATTGACTTAGTTCAGTATTTTAAGAATACAGGTGGATGAATTGTGATTCTCCCAGGTCAGTGTGTTGTTCCTATTATAGTCAAGATTCAGAACATATCTAGTATCCCCTAAATTCCTTTTAGCCCTTTGTAATCAGCCATATTTATAATCCCTAGCCCCTCCATGGCTATGGTTCTGTATTTTTCTTATAGGTTTGTTTTTCCCCAGAATGCAATGTGAATGGAATCAAACAGTATGAATCTTCTTGAGTCTGGCTTCTCTTATGTAGATTCATCCTTGAAGATACATGTGTTACTGTTTATTTCACTATTAATATTGAATAGTGTGGACATACTGTTCACCCACTGAAGGACGTCAGGATTGTTTCCACTTTTTGCCAATTATAAATTTATATTTAGATTTTAGTGTGAACTTACATTTCAATTTTTCCTGAGCAAATACCAGTGAGGCTAATAGGGCATAAGATGAGTTATGCTTAAATTTAAGAAAGTGTCAAGCTATTTTTCCAAAGCCACAATCCTATTTTGTGCATCCATCTACAGGTGTGAGAGTTCAGTTGCTTTGTACTCTTGTTAGCACTTGGTAGTGCCTGTTTCAATCTTTTCTAGCCATTCCAAAGGGTATGGGATGGTGCTTCATCATGGTTATAATTTACATCTTCCCAAATTTCCAGTCATGTATTTTCTTTTGTGATATGCCTGTTCAAAACTTTTACCCACTTTTGAGTTGGGTTGGTTTTCTATGCTGACTTTTGAGTGTTTTACATATTCTTTATCAGGTATATGCTTTACAAATATTGTTCTCCTAGCCCGTGGCTTACCTATATCTTCCTTCTTTCCTTCTCTTCCTTCCCTTCCTTCTCTCCCTTTCCTTCCCTTCCCTTCCCTTCCCTTCCCTTCCCTTCCCTTCCCTTCCCCTTCCTTC
>NW_004524706.1:5990535-6013196 GCF_000260255.1 Octodon degus
TTCCTTCCTTCCTTCCTTCCTTCCTTCCTTCCTTCCTTCCTTCCTTCCTTCCTCCCTCCCTTCTTTCTTTTTCTTTTTCCTTTCTTTTTTTTAAGACAGGGTCACACTGTGTTGTTCAGGATGACCTGGAGTCACTATGTAGCCCAGGCTGACCTCTAACTTGTGGCAATTTTCTTGCCTCAGCCTCCCAAATTTTGGGATTATAGGCATGTGTCACCATGCCTGGCTATAGGAATCACTTATTCTTTCCTTTCCTTTCCTTTCCTTTCCTTTCCTTTCCTTTCCTTTCCTTTCCTTTCCTTTCCTTCTTTCCTTTCCTTTCCTTTCCTTTTGGTACCTGGAATTAAACTCAAGATCTTACATTTGCCAGGCAGGTGCTGTGCAGTTGAGCTATATCTCCAGCCCCTTCATTTCTTAATAGTGCCTTCCAAAGAGTGGAAGTTTTAATTTTGTTGATCTTCAACTTACCAATTTTTAAATGAATCATATTTTTAGTGTCATATTTATGCAACTTTTTTCTAATGTAAGGTTTTTCTCTATTCTAGAAATTTCACAAGGTCTGGTTTTTTGGATTAATTTTTATGTATTGCATGCAGTATGGGTCAATAGTCTTCTTAGTCCTCTCTTTCTTTCCTTTCTTCCTTTTCATACAGATATACAATTGTTTTAGCACTGTTGTTGAAAAGACAGTGATTTTGTAATCAAGTTGCCTTTGCACCTTTGTTGGAAATCAAAAGGCAGTATATGTAGGAGTTTATTGCTGAAAATGTTCTGTTGTGTTGATCTCTATGTCTAACTTCTCACTAACACTGGATGTCATAATTAGTCTAGCTTAATAATAACTCTTAATGTCAGGTATTAAGATTTCTCCTTTTTCAGAGTTGCTTCTCTGTTTTTGCATATAAAATTTGGAATTAGTTTTTTGACTTCTATAAAAATTTTGCTGAGATTTTTCTTTTAATCTTCCCTTATTTATTTGGTATAGGGTCTTGCTATGCAGCTTGGACTTGTAGTGACCCTCTGTCTCAGCCTCCCCAGTGCTGGGATTACAAGTGTGCGCCACCATGCCTGGTTTCAGTGGCCTGCTCAGCACCAGGCCATCACGGCATGCAGTACCAGAGATTGAACTCGGGTCCTTGCACTTGCCAGGCAGGTGCTTAGACCACAGGGCTATCTCCCCAGCCTCTGCTGAGATTTTTTTTTTCCGAAACTGGGGATTGAACTCAGGCCCTTGTGTTTGCCAGGGAAGTGCTTACTCCACTAAGCCATCTCCCCAGTCCTCTGCTGAGATTTTGATAGATATTGAGATGAACCTATAGATAAGTTTAAGGAGAATGTTTTGATATTTATTCCACATACACAGTTTCTCCATTTATTTACTTTGTATTTGAGTTCTTTTTATCAGATTTATAGTTTTAAGGATACAGATATTGCATATATTTTGGTAGTTTTTTTTTTTAGTGTATTTGGCATAGGGTCCTGCTAGGCATCTTGGACTTGTAGTGATCCTCCTGTTTTCAGCCTCCTCAGTGCTGGAATTACAGGTGTGTGCCTCCACGCCCAGGCTCATTTGCCAGCTCAGCATGCCTAGGAGTGGGGCTGGCATGCTATGTGGTGCCAGGGATTGAACTAGGTTCATGTGTTTACCTAAGCAGGTGCTATAGACCACTGAGCTGTCTCACTGGTCCTACTTTAAATTTTTTGTGTAACATTGTAAATGCCTTTACAATTTTACTTTTGAATTGTTTATTGCTTGTATATAGACCATCTCTCAATTTCTGTATATGCCTTTGTGTTCCAGGCTCTTGCTAACCCTGCTTATATGTTCTAGTAGGCTTTATGTAGATTCTTTGTAAATAATCTATGATCTATATTATCTTCTATGTAAATAATCATCTTTTTCACAAATAGTAGCAGATAGATTTTCCTATCTGTATGTTTCTCTTTTCCTGCCTTAGTGCACTGGCTAGGATGCCCAGTTCAGTGTTGAAGAGTGGAAATGATTTTTATTTCTCTCTCTGCCTCCTTCCTCTTTTCATCTCTCTCTCCCAATTCCATTCAATCATTCAGACTTTGTGAGGGTAAATCTGAAAATATATCCAGAATCTGAATAGCGTTCCTTCTGCCTAAAGTTCTCTTGCCTGGCTACAGCAACCCTCCTCTCCCTGGTGTCTCTGTTCCTGTACCCTCCACAGAGAACCTGAGTCCTTTTTCTAGTTCAGTCAAAGCAAAGCCCAGACATCTGACCACAGTTTACAGAAATCCACAGAAAGCAGCCCTGCTTTGCTCTTTCTAATCTTATTCCCCTCACCCACCGCACCTCAGCCTGCCACATTGTCTTGCTGGTTCTCAAAATATGCTGAATAGATTCCCACCCTGTGGCCTTAACGCTTTCTTTGTTCTCTGTCTGACTCTTTACTTTCTTTGTATTATTCTAATTTTACCTTAAACATAACTTCCTTGAGGAGGCTTCCTGGGACCTTCTGAGCTGATCTGCCTGCTACGCTCTAACTCACTATTCCTACTTTAACTTTGTCATAGCACTTGTTGGTATCTAAAATTATCTGTTTGCTTATGTGTGTTTGTGCTTTCTCTCTGTCTTCTAACAGGCAGGGATTCTGGCTATGTTGTGCTCTAGGTTACTGCCTAGCATGTAATAGTTGAGAAGTAAGTGTTTGCTTCCAGCTCTGATCCCATGAGACTGAGTAAAATATGCTCTCCAACTTGCCCCTCAACAAACTGGACAAGTGTCTTGACAAAACTTTCGTTCCGTACTTCATCCTGAAGTTGTGTGAGCTCCTTAGCTGACTACGGTTTGCTTTGCGATGGTGAAGCAGTTGATGTTCTCTCCATGAGGAAATTCCATTGCAGTCCCCCTTATTGCAGACGGAGCAGCGGCTCTGCTACTCATGTATTCTGACTCACAGCTTTAGAAGTGTCAGTCCATGGCTGGTAATTCCATTGCTGTGGGCCTTCATGGCGGAAGGGCAAGGAGGAGCAAAGCTGCTCACCTCAGGGCAGCTGGACAGCAGGGTGAGGGACAGAGCCATGGAGGCAGGGGCCAGGGACCAGGTCTAGTCCACAGGGTCATGGTCCCGTGTTGTGTTCCCTTCAATTACATCTTGTATCCTGTTTCTGTTACTTCCCAGTGATGTCACCAAATTGTGATCCCATCAGTGCATTAATCTGCTGTTGAAGTTAGTACTGATCATTAGCCTCATGATCCAATCACTTTTGACAGACCCACTTCTGAACACCTGGGGCTTTTAGGGGACATTGAGATCAAACCACTTGGTTTAATTGCCATCTGACAAGCAATGTGACTGAACAACTATTGATGGGGCTTCCAGTATGCATGGAGAGTAACTGTCAGACCCTGGACCAGGTACTGGTGAATGCAGGTGAAGAAGAGAAGCATGGTCATGGCCCCTTGTACTCTTAGATGGGAACACAAGCTTCATAAGGCTGGAGACTGTTTTATTCATGGCCGCCTGTGCAGCAGCTAAACAAATGCCAGGCAGGCAACACGTATTTGTCAAAAGCATAAATGAGGGAAAGAGGCAAAAGAAGCCACACATATGTATGCACGCACACATGTATGCAAGTGCTGTAACAGGAGAATACAGGTGGTGCTATGAATACGTAAACCCAGGAACCCTAAGCTAGTTGAAGTTGAGAGTCCCAGGGAGACCTCAGTGAAGAGACATGTAGGATTAGCCACGAAGGAAGAGGAGAAGTTGGCAAAACGAATGTAACTACTGGCAGATTAGCTGGTCTGGTTATAGAAGTGGATGAGCCTTCTGATTAGATGGTTTCTGTCTCTCTACAAACTATAAGAAAAATTTACTTGCTGAGAGTGAGTGAGAGGTGGGAAGAAAATCAGGGTTTAGGCCGGAGGCCAAGGTCTAAAAAAGTATAAGGAAGGTGAGGGGTGAGGCTGACTACAGTGAGACTTTTAGGCATCACTTTTAGAGGCAGGCATTTGCTGATATCTGGTGGCTTTCACGTCATCTGGCTGTGCAATTTCTTTTCTTTTCTTTTCTTTCTTTCTTTCTTTCTTTCTTTCTTTCTTTCTTTCTTTCTTTCTTTCTTTCTTTCTTTCTTTCTTCAGAACCAGGGATTGAACTCTGGCCCTTGTGCTTGCCAGGGAAGCGCTTATTCTACTGAGCCATCTCCCCAGCCCCTGGCTGTGTAATTTCTTCAACACATTCAACTTCTTAGGTTAACTTGTTGAGAAGAAGAATAGTGGGTTTCATTTAAGTTTGGGTGGGCCAGATAGTTGAGGACATTTGAAAAGAGAGACTATGATGAATCTACAGAATCTCAGCCAGATAAAGAGGAAAGCAAAGTCATGGTGAGAGTGACAGGCTCACCAAGAACCTTGTTTAATTCTGGGGAGGCTCAGCTACCCTACACATTCTGGGGAGGCTGCTGATCTACACACCCTTCCATGTAGAGTAGGCACGTAAATTGCTTCTGGCTGAAGATATCAAGCAGAAGTTGTTGGAAAGGCTTCCATGAAGGATATTTAAGAGGAAGAATTATCAGGGTTGAACTGTCTTCTCTTTGTGCTTTTTCATTTGTAGGATGAGATGGAGAGGTGGGAGGGAAATTACTGTCTTCATGTCATGGGTGTCCATCCACCACTGACACAGTGAGACTGTGAAACAAGCCACCCTGAACTCATCACCTCAGGAATCTCCCAGCTGGCTGTGATGCCGCTGATTTGGGCTCAGGCAGGCTGCTCAGCCTTGCTTCAGGCCATGGAAGCTGGGTTGTCGACATTCCACATGTCTCTTGCTCTCCTTCTGGAGGATGTTCTCCACATGCTTGAGGAAAGAAGCTCCACAGAGCAAGTGGTAATGTGCAAAAATCTCTTAAGAGTAAGGGGTAGGACTGGCACATAGTCACTTTTTGCCTTATCCTGTTGGTCAACAGGTGGATAAACCCAGAGCCAAAAGATTGGTACACGTGTTTCTCCTCATGAGTGGGAAGAACTACAGCCACATGATCAAAGGAATGGCTGCAGGAGGGTGAAGGACAGAGGTAGTAATGCAACTGACTACAATCGTCATGAAAGTGACCCGCAAACCATGGTGGATCTGGAGACCAGAGGAGTTTGTAACTTCCTCAAGCAGATTTTTTGTCCCTATGTTTTGGTAGGGAAGGAAAACTAGTTTTCCTTTAAGTCAAGCCAGGGTGGATTTCTATTTCTCCATCTCATGCAGCTGGAGACACTTTCTAAACTGCTTAGAGTTTCAGGACAGGAAGGAAGCAGAGCAACTGATGACTTGGAATCTCATTAAGGTCAAAGGAAGAAGCCCTGGGAATGCAGTGGGAATGGTTACCATTTTGCATTTTGGTTGGAGAATAGAGACTTTAAATTGCTGGTTTTTTTGGGGGGGGCAGTTTGGTTACTATGGTGATAAGACCAAAAGGGTGACAAAGCTGGAAGAGAGGGAATGGAGAGGGAGAGACCAAGGGCTGAGAAGTCAGGTGTGCTAGGCAATTTTCATTTGGGCTGTCAAGGCACCAAGGTTGGTTGTAGGGCTGGGCATACAGCTCAGCGGTATAGCACCTGCCTAGCAAGTGTGAGGTTCTGATTTTGATTCCTGGTACCCCACCCCCCAGGGATGAGTAGGGTAGAGAGAAGACTGAATTCAGGGTCTGAAGCCTTCACTGAGTTAGGAAGAAGGGTCCTTGGGGATCTGGAACCCGACATAGTACTAAAGTCAGACAGTAAGGATCTCCAAGGAGCCTGGGGTTTTATAAGAAGGTGGAGGAGAAATGTGGATACCCAAGTTCATATTTGTAGTCCAGGCTGCCCCTTGAGATTCTGACTCATCTGACAACCCCCAGGACTTTTCATTTCATAACTCTCAGGCCTCAGATCTGAGATTAGCTCACCATGTTTCTCTGCAAACACAACTGTCCTCCAGTGAATCCAGTGATGCCAGGCCAGGACCTTGGCATCATCCCAGGGTTTGCAGGCTCCTTCGTACTATTCATTTTATGTTACAAATATGTTTCACTCTATCCCCATGCTGAGGCTCAGCAAGCAATACCCCAAAGCATAGGCCTCAGAGGCGGCCTAGGAAACCAAGTTTCTCAATGACCTTGTCTCTTCCCCTCCTGTTTCTCATTCCTTCCTCTTCCCGGAGGGCAGCCACAAAAACTGGAATTCCTCTCCCTAAGGGGTTCATAGAGACCACAAACCCTTTTTCCCTAAAGCCACCCCTAAAATCTGGATATACTACTTGGAATTTTCTCCCACCTTTTTGTGCAAGAGACTGCCATAAAGAAATTAAGACTCCCCTTCCTGAAAAGTTCTGTGCTTTACCAGGAAGGAAGAAATGCTAGAAATGAGAGGTCAAGAAGAATCTGAACAGACAGGCCTTGCAGGCTGTAGGTCACGCCTTCTCAAGCCCATCATTCTACATAGCCAGCCCTGCGGCAGCAAACCTAAGAATAAACATGGATAGATGGATAGCTCACCCTGGCTCGATGGGTCTTCAATCTACAGGTTCCCAAGTCATGTACAATTGTGATTTTACAAGCAAATATGCCGGTTTCCCTGTTAAACTGTCTTTTGTGAGGGGGTATCAGCCATGACTTTTATGATAGATGGGAGGGAGATGATGCCTTTTCCACCTCCACACCTTCTTTCCTTCATACCCTATTTCAGTCCCCCCACCCCGGGTCCTGCTGCCTCGTTCCTCTAACCGTGCACCCTGCCTCCTGTGTCTCCCCGTGAAATCCATTCTCTAACACCTCAGGGAACCACTCCAGTGCTGGAATCTGAAATCACGCTCTGTGCCAGAAGCCAATCATGAAATGCTTGCTTTGTCTCTCAGATGCATGAATATGAAAATGGATTCCTGAAGCCAGCAGCATGGGGGAGTGGTCACAGGGGATGAATATGAGGCTGCCTGGGAGGTGGACACTCCCCAGGGGAGGCAGGCTTGTCCCCCTCCTGGGGGAGAAACCAGGTGGGGTCTTCTTATCTACACCAACTAGATGGGCTTGGTGGCTGTGGGATACCCCGACTGCTGGCTGTTACTGCCTTGGAGGTCCCCAGGAGGGCTGAGTGTGGGACAGCAGCGGATGTGGAGAGGCCTGGGGGAGGGGAGGCCAGATGGCAAGGGGGGTGGGCAAGAACAGTGAGGCGGGGTTGGCAGCAGCTGAGAAGGATCAATGCCTTTTCCCCTGCTTCATGTTTGCGTGTGTTGCTATCCCTGCTCAGATGAAAGAAATTCAAATAGTTATTGATTCTTGCTGAGGGGAGAATGTGGGGATCAGGTCTGGCTCCATTATGCCCCCACCGGCTCCTACCCAGCCTTCTTCCTGCCCTGGCCTGGACTGCAAATCCATGCCTCATAGTTACTACCTGGCTCCTGACTCCAGCCTGGTCCCAGCTCCTGCCCAAGCTCAGGCAGCTAGGTGCTCAGTTAAAAAGTGCCCACTTTTCTACTTGCCCTTTCTTTCATTTAGAGAAGCCACTCGCCTACCGCAGCCGCCCGTCACAACCCCAGGGCAGATAGGGAAAACAGGGGTCAGCAAACTGTAGAGCCCAGGACCTATTCCAGCATGCAGCCCAGCCCCTGAACTGAGAATGGTTCCTGCATTCATAAAAGAATTGCACCTTGCTCAGAGTCTGGAATGTTTCCCAAGGTCCGTTTGCAGACAAAGCTGGCCTCAGTGCTCTTCTGTCTTGTGATCTACAGGTGATTGTCCCCCAGCCACTGAGAGCTGAGACCTGGAGCCGCCTCCAGCACCAGCTTTATCAGGGCTACAATCTCAATGCCCTGAGGCGCAGCAGGGTCCTTTCCCTCTCATGCTCTTTGTAAGGGCTCTTTTGGCTCCAGTCCCCACCTCTGGCCTACTTGCCCTCTAGGGAGAGACACTCAGAGACCATGGGGTGGGTCAAATCCCAGCAGCTTCCCGCAAGCTCCTCCGGGAAGCATGGACTCACAGACCTAAGTCCAGAGTCCATATGTCCCTCCCAGTGCCAGCTGCAGAGGCCACTCAGGGAGTTGACCTGCCCTGACCGCTCAGCTGGCTCCTGCTTTGTGAGCCTTGGCTGCAGAGTTCCTGAGGCTGTCCAACAACCCCAGGTCTCTCTCCCTGATACTGTCATCCTTACTGGGTGACTCGGGGCCAGCCACCAAACCTCTCTGCCTCTCAGCTATCCCCATTTCTTAGCTTTAAAATGGGGATAACTCTTAAGTACCTGTGAAGGTCACTTTAAGTATTTAATGTAACATATTTTTTTTTCTAGTTCTGTGTCAGTGTTTAGTAACAAACTGCTAAAAACAACAATATATGCTACTTGAATTTCTGGCTGTAGAGAGCAGACACCACAATGTAAAGTCAGAGTCCTACACTGGGAACAATTTGAGCTGAGTCACCTGGGGCAGGGCCATTTGAGGAAAGGCTCAGTGGCCACTCAACACCCCACGGCCTGTGTCTGGAACGGCCTCTTCTCTGGTCAGGTGCTCCTCAGAAAGCCCAGAGCTCAGGGCTGCTGCGCAGAGCCCTCCCCTTCAGATGTGCAGGAATCAGCAGGAAGGTGCATCGATCACCATCGGCAGTGGGCCACATGGGCCGCCTATTGATTAGAAGCCTGCCTCTCACCAGCCCTTCCGTAGCCCTCCCCTGGCGGGCTGTGAGTCCCTGTGGCCTTCTGCCTCCCACAGCACTAGGAGGAGGGGGAGGGGAGGGACCAAGAAATCTCCCTGATCCCTCCGGACAAAGAGACCTGGCAGCTGCAAGTAATTCGGGACCCTGATAATCCCTAATCCCTAATCCGGCTCCATTTGCACATAAATGCGATGCCTGGCTTCTGACCCCAGGGGTCCTGGGAGCGGTTTGGGGGGCTTGTCCCCCTTTATTTCCTCAGGGAGCTTTCATTGGCTGAAAACTCCTCTGGCCTCCTGGCCACTGAAAGAGGATTTCTCAAAGACCTGACTTTCTCAGGAGAGAAGAGAATTCCTGCAAATGGGCTTCACAGGCCCCCAGAAGGCTGAGAAGGTACTCATGGGCTGGCATGCCGGCTGTGCTATGGTTGTGGGTTCTTGGCCTGCTGGCCCCTTGGAGCTGGTGTGGGTTGTGAAGCAGAGGTCCTGAGGGATCACTGGTGTAGACATAAAAGAGTGTATTACATCTCAGGAACCAGAGCTCAGTGCAGGGGTAGGACAGGCCTTAGTGGTCTTACTGAGAAAAGAGCTGGATATGGGGAGGTGTGTGTCTCTTTCTGTAGCATTCATGGAAAATTTACTATGTGCCTAGCACTGGACTCAGTGGTTTGCAAACATTAAATCCTCTCTTCTTTAAAATAAGGTAGCTAAAAATTTCCCCGTTTTACAAGTAAGGAAACTGTAGCTCAGACCGCAGAAGTAAGGTGCTCAGTAGATTAGCATTGAGAAGGGTCAGTGCTAAAATATAGCACACCCTAGCTGCACATTGTCTTGCTGTGTCCCACTGCTGGCCCATTCCTCTGGAGAGAGAGGGCCCTAAGTACAAGCTGCTCACCCCCTAGGGTCTTGCCGTGGTCAAGAGTTTAGGATCTAGAGTTGCATCTCCTTCATTTCCCTCTCTGCTCCATCCCAGAGCAGGGCTAGTGTGGTGAGGGCTGGAACAAGATGCCCTTGCCTGGGTTCCCCAAGGGCTGCTACCTGTTTCTGTGGTGAGGACTCCTTTTGCCAGGGAACGTGCCCACTGGGAACTCTGCTGTTGTATCAGATGAAGATCATGCTCCTGCTATTTAGGACTCCAGGGGTCCCTTTCCAACCACTTCCAAGGCCCGTGCTGGCTTTTGCGCTGGGCTCACACAGTATGGTCAGGTGGGAGCTGCATGTGAGTGTCAGGTTATGTTGGATGTGAGAGTACTGGAGAGGAACTGAAGCCAGCATGGAAGTCTGCCAAATGCACACCTGGCCTTCCAGGTCCTTATGCATTTGTACTTGTCACAGTATTTCATTCAACATATTTATGATATGATACGTAAGTGTCTAGTGTTACTAGGTGGGAGGCCCTCCAGTTGAGTACCTACATGCAGCTGTAGTAGTCTTCTGGGTGGTCTGAGCATAGAGATGACCTGCCTGGGTTCTGCCCTTTATTGGCAATGCGACCCTGAGGACCTTACTAATGCTCAGTGCTTCTTACTTGGTCGTCTGTAAAATAGCAACGCTTACCTCAGGATCACTGCGAGATTATACGTATACAGTGCTCGGACAGACTGCCTTATAGGTAGCAAGCCTTGCTTGGGTTTCGCTCCTATTCCCATTCTGGAATGACTGTTTTTATAAGGATTCCCATAACTTCCCATGACCGGAGGGGACCAAGCAAAGGTCAGAGGGGAAAGCTTACGAATGATAAAGAACGTAAGAGTTGATTTTCACCCCTCTTTTGCTGTGTAAACTTTCTTGGACTCTGTCTATTTTCCTGTCTCTAAATTGGAGATAGGGCTGGTGAGATGGCTCAGTGGTCTAAAGCACCTACTTAGAACAAGCTAAGCTAAACAAAAGCGCAGGGACCGCGGTTCGATCCCCAGCACCACATGCCAGCCAGCCCCACCCCCTGGTGGGCTGAGCTGGCCACACACACACACACACACACACACAATAAATAAATAAATTAATTAATTAAAAAAATAAATAAATTGGAGAGAAATTAAATGAGAAAGTATCTTTGATACCACCCAGCCTCTCCTCTGCATGTGATAAAAAGTAGATGACATTTCCAGTTTTTCTTTGGAGACATCCCCAATTTTTTAAATTGTTCTTTCCTCCTTGTTTCTATCCTTTGCTGAGGTTTATGGACACTTGCTTCATTTAATTTGTACAACCATGTGAGGGAGGTGGTCCAGACTGGGGGACAGGTTTGGGAGGAATGTGATTTTTCCTGTGGTTCCACGGCAATCAGTGTGAGAGCCAGGGAGGGCTTGGGCCGTAAGTCATAAGGAAGGAGAGGGAGGGAGGGTCTCATCTTCTGTGTGATCCATCGATAAGCATAGCTCAGGTATAAACCCCGCAGTTGCCACTGACTCTTCCAGAGATGTGGGAGACCTTACAGACCCCTCTTTTACAAAGAGGAGACAGCTTCAAGGACATGTAGTGTCCTTTCTAGAACAGAGCTGTCTCTAGGCCACCTCTCTGGGATTGGCAAGCATGGTAAGTAAGCATCCCTAAAACTGGCTCTGAGCAGGCTCAGCTTTGCAACCCCGTTTTTCCCTTCCTCCTGAAGGATGGGGCATAATGACTATGAGATGATTGGTACTTTCCCTCCCTGGATTGGACACAGGCTTCTAGAATTCCCTTGGGGGCTAACCTCTAATTTCAATATGTTAATGTGTGGAATCTAATGGCATATTTATTGCTTATGTAGATGCTAGTTATTTACATGGGAAACTGATTTATCTATTAGATAATTAGTAAACTTCAATAATTGCAAAAACCTTTTAGCAATCAGTTGACATTTAATTAACATACAATAACTGTCTTATTAAATCTACATTAAATGCCTATTGGAGTTAATTAAAACTCATACCTATGACTCCACATTCTTTGGGAATCCTCATTAAAGCTCACCAGTACCAATGCAGACAGGAAAATTCCCTGGAAAGCACTTCGTAATGGAGTTGCTTGAATGGTACTCATTTATTCAGTGCCTATTCTGCCCTTAAAAAACCGACAAGAGAAACAGAAACAAGCCTTGCCTTCAAGGAACTTAGAGTCTGGTGGGGATTGTGGGAATTAATCAAATAATCATGCAGACTAACTTTAGCCTGCAACTCTGTTAAGAGCAATGAAGAGCAGGTATGAGCTGGGAAAACCACAGGGTGGGAGGTCCAATCTGGTCTTTGGATTCAGGGTGGTCTTTTGAGCTGAAAGTTAAGTGGGAGCTATCTAGGGAAGTATGGATGAGAAGGTGGCCTAGCAGAGCGAACAGCATCTGCAAAGGCTCTGGGAGGCAGAGAGCAGGGCCAGGAGGAGGGAATGAAGTCCAGTGTTTATAACAAGGAGCAAGGGGGACATGGGGCTAAGGAGCCTTTTCCTGCAAGCACTGGGAAGTGGGAATCTGTGTGTGTGCCTAGGTGTGCACGTGTGGAAATGCACACGATTGGATTTGTGTCAGAGAAGGCATTCTGGCTGTGGCAAGGAGAGTGGGTTGGTGGGGATGCGAGCAGTCGTGTATAAATCAGTCAGGAGGCTACTGCAGTGGCACAGGTGACAGAGGCTGGTAGCTTGGACTGGATGATAGATAGCAGAGAGGATGGCAAGACACTGAAACATTCAGCCATCAATAGTTGTGGACAACTGCAAAGGAGAGGTGGAGGAGGACTTTTCTCTGGCTGCTGGAGTAGGCTGGCTGGTGCCGTGCACTGGGAGAAGCCCATATATCCAAGAAGAGGGAGGCCTGAAGTAGATGGCTACATATTCGGGCTTTGAGCTCAGAGGGAAGTTAGGGCGGAAGATTTTAAAAAGTCCGATGCTTGGCTTCCACATCAGAGACTCTGATTTAATTATCCTGGGTGGCCAGTGACTCTAAAAGCCAAGTGGAAGAATGGATAGTCTGTAAGTAGGAAATATAAGTTACGTATGAATATATGGAAAGGACCTTGCGATCCACTGCCGTGGTCAGGGCATATAGCCAGCTGACTTAGCTCAGCTCGGCCAGGCCCACCCTCATGTGTCTGCAGACTGTCATGCTCAGGTTGTTGGTGCTGGGAGGAAGGATCACACCTTGGCCGCCGAGTGCTTCCAGTGCCCTGGCGCTGCGGTGCTTTGCTGCTCTTTGCTCCTTTGATTTCCACAACAGGATGATGAGCTGGAACCTTTTACAGACCAGGAGACAGAGGCCCCGAGAGCCGGAGTCTTGCTCACTGTCACACAGGGGCTATCAGCTGGAAACTGGGATTTCAGCTGGATCTTTTGGATTCCCAAGGGCTTGCGCCCTATTATGGCAATGTCCCGCCAGTCTCAGCATGAGTCCAGATACAGGCTGTTTAATGTACCCTTCTCATAAGTCAGACCAAGGATATGGAAGGATTCCTTGGTTCCATAGACATCTGAGGGAGGGTCGTGGTCTTTAGCAAGAAGTGCTTAGCCTTGGCTAAAGAAGGAAGCAAGACACGTCTGTTTGTAGGAGAATTTCTTCCTCCCCCATGAACTTCCTACAGGTTTTAAGGCATCAAAAACTAATAGAATAAAGAGAAAGTTAACTGTGTATTGGGAAGGCCAAGAAATTATTGCAAATGACCCAAAATTTATATTCAAACTTCATTGATAAGCCACCACTTTCCTAAGTAATTAAGTGTTGCTTAGGGAATAAAATAAGCTTTATGGTCAAAGAATTTTAGAAACTGTTGGGCCCTAGATCTTTATTTTGCGGCTACAAAGCGATAGCTCAGGGGTTGAAGCGCCTGTCCGGCAAGTACAGCCGGCTACCAAACCCAGGCATGTTGGCACATTCCTGTAATCCCAGCACTGGAGAGACTGAGACAGGCAGATCATTATGAGTCCCAGCTGCACAGCAAGACCCTGTACCAAATACATACATAAATAAATAAATGATTTTTAAAAATTAAGAATATGTATTTTTTTCTGACCTTGCCTAAACAAAGAATGCTAGTTTTTGTTGTTGTTCTTTCTAAACAGCTTCTAGTTCAGTGTTTCCTAACCTGTGGGGCCCTAAACAACTTGCATCAGAACCACCTCAGGGCCTTCTTAAAAACTGCCACCCCAAGATTGTGCATCTGAAGTTTCCCAGTGGGGCTTGAAAGGTGGGCCATTTGGTTACGCACAAGGCTGGACGGCTCTTGCACCCACTGAGCTTTTAGAGCTGCTCTCCTAGAAGGATTCACATTCTGAGAAAGGTGCTGTAGGTAGGACTGTTGTGGGCTGAATAAATGGATCTTAACTTCTGTGAATTACTATTTAAAAATCTGTATAGGTGCTAAAATAAACAAATTGCAAATGTACCTTGAATTATTGCTAAGTCTACAATATTTTTTTGTTAAACATTAATGCATCCCATCAGGTGGGACTACAAGTACAGAGTCTTTCCTGCATGGGGGGAGTGAAGTGTTCTACAATTCACACTGGTGTCTCAGGTCCCCTAAAGTCAGCCGGCTGAGGGTGAGCAGAGGCTGAGAGAGCTTCTCCAGCTGCATGCCGAGCCCTTGGGGGTAGTGGGGTGTCTCAGACACTGGACGGGACACGGGGAAAGGTGTTTCTGACTTTCCTGGTTTAAGTAGAGCAGTGGCACTATGATCCACTTATGTTTTGTTGGAAATCAGGTTTTGACTGCTTTAGAGGGAAAAAGAAAAAAGTTTGCTGTCCCCTGATGCAATGCCTTCCTTTGTCAGAGGAGGATTCTGTGACCCTGAGAGGGAAAGGGACTATTCTGTGGCCACCCAGCCTACCTGTGGCAGAGTGGAAATAGGGAGCCAGACTCCGTGGCCTGCAGTTGGCCCCGAATTGCTGCGCAGAATCCAAAGGCTGTTAAAATGCAGTCCACGGCCCGAGTGGCCAAAGTCAGCTGTAAGTCAGCGCGGGGGAGGCAGTCCAAGGAGAGCTGGCGCCTTCCTCCTTGGGGCTGACCTCCCTCTCTGGCCTCGCCCTTCCCCTCCTCACTGCCTTTCCTGAGCACCTAAGCATATGTATGAAGCTGAAATCAAACGCCTGACTCGGACTTGACAGAACTGCTGAACTAAGAGCCATATAATGTCCTCTGCTGAAGGACATCCCCTTGTCAAGATAAGGCTCGGTGAAGCTCCGCGGGAAGCCAGCTTCCAGGGCGGGATCATGTATATTCATGGGACTCGAGCCTGCCCACTGCCCCACCCCCAGGCTTCCCGCCAGCCCGCTGACCCCCTGGAGCCCTGGAGCGCTTGATGCTTGATGGAGCGGGGCGGGCTTGGGAATCTCAGGCTGGCCCGGCGGCCCCCACGTGTATGCCTGCTCTCCTTGCTTTCCCTTTTGCCATTTCTCTGCATCCTCTCGCACTGGCTACCCAACAAACACACGCAGTGGGCGCTGCAGCTCCATGTTCAGGACAGCCCCCATCTCCCCAGAAAGCAGCTCTGGGGCTCTGCTTGGAGCTTCCTTTCCTTGCCTTTCCCACCAAGCCTTGCACCCTCCTGCGCCTCTGCTGGACTTTACCCCTTGCCCTGGGGTTGCCTTCCCCCTTTTTCTTTTAAAGTCCAGCACAAATGTCACCTCCCAGGGCCCCATGCAGGGAGCAGGACCAGTGGATGATGTCCTGGCCCAGCTGCCACCCACCGTAGAGGACACAGGTAGGGCAGTTCACACAGCGAAGTGTCTCACAGCTGTGGAAGCTGAAGTTAGCAGTTGGTTTCCTCTGAGTTCCTGCCCTTGCGGATGGCTGTCTTCCTCCTGTCTTCCCATGGTCCTTTCTCTTACTGTCTCCTGTTTCTCAGGAGGGCCCCAGTCATATGACTTCATTTTATCTTAATTACTTCTCCACATCTCTTGCTAGAACACTCCTGTATCTCCCTATATAGACATATTCTGAGTTCTGGGGCAGGGGGTGGTGGAGTAAGACTTCAGCATACAAATTTGGTAGGAAATACAATTCAGTCCATAGCATGGACAACAAAATTATCCCCCATGTAGCAGCTTTTATTCTACAGGAGGCTTTATTATGTACATGAATTCTGTGAGTCAGAACACCAGGGGTGTCTTTTCTCAGCCCTGTAGTATCTGTGGCCTTAGGTAGGGAGACTCAGAGGCTGGGGCTCCCGCCCTCTGAAGGCTCTGGCCCTCAGCAGCCTGGCCTGTGCCCTGGGAAGACACCAGGACCAGGCCAGCCATTTAAAGCCCTTTGCACATGAGGTGGCTTCACAGTTTGGTGGCTGCAGGACACTGGAGCTTCTTGCCTGTGGCTCTGAGTTCCAAGAGAAAATGCTCTAGTGGACAAAGAAAAGTCTCATTGCTTTTTAGGACAGGATCCCTTCTCTTGTCCTGTTGACTGGAGTTCCAGCCCAGACTCAGAGAGGAAACAGGTTCCATCCACCTTGGAAAGAACACATGGGAAGTAAGGCGTGTCAGTGGCCATTGGTTTGCAAATGCAGTCTGCCAGGACTGAGGTCAGCAGACCTGGAAGGGGCCCCTAGCGGTCATCATCACGGGCTATCCTGGAGACTCCTGCAATCAGAGGAAAGCGATTTCGGTTCTCTTTTGCATATGTGCATGTTTAGGGGTTCAATGTCTTTAATCTTCTTGTTTATGTGTTACAAAGACTGCATCTCTTGCCTGCTGTTAGCTTGGGAGGTCAGTGAGAAATTCCTCCCAGAGCAATCAACATTGGGCAAGCAACATGGTTAAACACCCATGGTTCTTGAGTTCCCTGTGGATTGGACATTTAGAATCATCTATTTGTTTAATCAGCATATATTTCTCCAGTGCCTTCAGGGAGCCCAACATTTGCGTTTAGGAACTTATCCATCTCTTGCACATTGAAGAGTATTTGTGGATTTTGTCATTCAACAAATGGTGTCATTGTTCAGTCATTCAACAAACACTGTTACAGCATTTACCCTGGGGAAAGAAGGGCCTCTTGGCTGAGGGGACATTCTCCACAAATACTGTGCTCGAGGTGCATCTGGCAGGATTCTAATAGCGTCATGTGTTTCATTTTGCCCATTACGACACCATTATATTTTAAAGCTTGTCTTTCTAACTCTCCTATTTTTCTTCTAGACTACATTCCTGCTGTATGGCTCCAGATTCTCTAACCATTAGGAAGGTATTATAGTTACTGAAGATTCATCTATCATTTTATGAGCCTCTTTCAAGAGAGGAAATAACAGGTTGTTTCAAGTGCGAAGCGACGACTCACAAAGCCTTGCGGAACAGGCGCCTTGTTCCCAGGGGATCAGCCAAGCAGTGTTTATCTTTGACACAATAAGCAAAAGATCAGAAATGATTACAACAAATGGCAGAGTAAACAATCCATCCGCAGCAAAGGGCACCTGCCCAAGCGCTGGAAATTGGATCCACACAGCTGCCAGTTGCAGACTGTGTCCTGATAGCTCCATCGCACTCCAAGGGACGTGGAGGACCGCCTGACCACCCCGTCCCTGCTCCGAAAGCCTCGCCTGCTGAGGCCCAAGTGAGAACAGCCTCAGAGGGTCTCTTGGTCAGGGCTCCGACAGCCCTCAGTTCTTAGGCCTTTGTCTGCTTCTCCATCACTGACCCTTTGTTTCCCGGGATGCTATCTGATGTGTCCCAGGCACTCAGCAACTCTATGCACAGATCAGAAGCAGCATGTTTCTGGGACCTGGCCCTGCCTGTGTCTCCAGCTCCAGCTCTTGCTTCTCCCTGAATTCCTAATTCTAGAATCTACCATCTTCATTTCTTCCTGGGTTCCTTTGCATGCTCTGCCTCTCTGCTTGGAAAACTCTGCTTGACTTTTTCCCACTTTATCCTCTGTGCCCTTTAGTTCTCAGATCAGCTATCTCTTCTTCCAAGAAGCCTTCCCTGGCCACCCTGCCCCGGGCCTACCTGTCCTGAGACCACTTTCTTTTTTGCTTTTACTTTTGTGGCCCTCATCTGTGCTCCCACTGGGATGCAAGCTCCTCTAGGGCAGTGACTGTGTCTTGCTCGGTGCTTTTCACTGCAGAGACAGGCAGCCAAATACTGCAGGTGTGTGCTTCCCTTGCAGGGTACACAGTTGCTATGAGGAAGAACTGCCCAGCGAGGGCTGTGTTTCTCACCAGGCTCCCCTTCAAGCAACTGCCGTTTGCTGCAGAATGTGAGTGGAAGTGGTGTTGGTCACTTCTGGACCTGACTTTTTAAGTCAAGGCCCCAGTCCTTTATACCCTCTCTCCTCCCTTCTCAGCTGGATGCAAAGGACCTGGATGTAGAAGGGCTCTGAAAAGATGCTATGGAAGGCTCTTAAGGGACATCTGCATTGGGCTTTGCATGACTGTGAAATAAGCTTGTGCTATATCACTGATACTTTGGGGATGCTTGTTATAGCAGCCATCATACATGGACAAATAGCCCGCTTTATATCAACAAGTATTTGTTAAACGGCAAGTTTCCAGGATACAGAGGCCTTGTTCCATGTCTAGGCAGCCACCCAGGCCCAACACTTCCCAGGAGCCCATGATTTGACTGAAGGGAGTAATTTGGAAGTCAGTTCACATCATTGTTAAAAGCATCAATTTATTAGATTAAGATGGACTGAGCCTTGCACCATTGGGAGACATAAAGATTCTTTGCTCATGGATAGAAATGCCATTATTCAATGAGCATCTTAATTAAAATTGGCAAATAATGGCCTTTGACAAAGCATATTAAATAAAGTGTTATCCCTCCTGTCTCCCACGAGGACTGTTCTTTATGAAATCCCACAGATGGCACCTTTTCCATTTGTCCCCATAGGCCAGTTCTCTGGGTGGCCTTGAACTAGCCTGATCCTCTCCCTCATTTGTTTTCCAGCATAACTAGAACATGTTGGGGATGTAACATCCTGAGAGAGGGGGATTTTCCAGAAGAGGATGGCCCTGTTGGACTCATCTCTCACGGAAACACATTGCCCTTCAGGGCTTCAAGCTATATCGCCCCAGGGTAGAAAACCGAAGGAACCCCTTCCAGGATTCCCAGCTATAGAGTTCCAATGGGAGGCACAGCCAAGACTGCATCTTCCCCAGGAGCTTCCCTCAGCCTTAGGGAGCTGACCTCCAAAGAACCTTAAGCTTTTATTGTCTCTTACGTATTGCCTGTATGTGCCATGGAATTGGTTCATCTGCTGCATATAACCTATAACCCGACAAGCTGGTAACCAGTGCCCAGTGAGCCTGTGCCGAGATTCTTTTCTTGCCATCTCCTCTGCCAGGTACGGTTCAGTTCTTATCTTTCAACCACCCAAGAAACCTTGAATTAGTATCCTCTGTGCACTCAGATCCGGCCAACACTCACTTTTGCCATCTCCACATCTCCCCCACTATAATTGTCAGGTTGTTCTAAAACCTAGAACAGACCTTACTGCTGCCTGCTACATTCGGGAGAAGTCTTCTTTCCTTATCTCACATCAAGGCTGCTATAGGGCAGCATGCTTGATTCTCACCCTCATCTATCTCCTATGAATCTCTCTCTTTTTTTTCATTTTATGTACCTGGTACAGGGTCTCACTACACAGCTTGGACTCGTAGTGATCCTCCTGTTTTCAGCCTCCCTAGCACTGTGATTACAGGTATGAGCCACCATGCCCGGACTCGGGTGCCCGGGGTGGGGGAGGGTTGGCACGGCTTGTGGGACCAGGGATCAAACCCTGGTCCCTAAATGCCAAAGCAGGCATTTAGTCCGATGAGTTATCTTGCCAGCCCATGAGTCTCTTTTATTTCCCAGTGTTTTGGAGAACCTAAGCCTCTCTCCCATTTGTACCCTGAGTTTCTGCATGGGAGACTTTGCTATTCTTCCATCAGTGTATGCACAAGCTTCAAAGTTCCCCCAAGCATCACCTTTATGGGGAGTCTGTCTTGAATGTCCTCCTCTGAAATTCTACAGCCCCTTAGCCATGCCTTTTTCAGAGCCTTGTATTAAAGTGAGGGTTTTTGAAATCAGGACCTAATGACCAGTCCTGTGTCTAATGGATTTGAAAAACAATGCCAGTTAGCAAATGTGAGGATCCAGGGAGGTAAGGCAAGGAAGGCGGGATAGCCAGTGTGAAGACCACAGGGAAGGCGGGATAGCCAGTGTAAGGACCAGCTGTTGAGCCGGTCACCTCTGCAGGCCTTCAGAACAGAGTGTTAGGATTGCTTGCCTGGGGAAATGAAGATGTCCCTGCAGGTGCCCTCCCTTCCAGGATGAACATGTACAACCCAGGAGCTCCTGCTGGTATCTCCCTGGGACTTCAGAGAAGGCCAAGGCAGGAAGTGCGGTGCATGTGTCATTGCATCAGATATGGCCCTGTTGGGCTTTACCTGAAAGAAACTGGTCAAAACCTGTACAGAGCTGGCCGTGCAGCCAGTGTCAGCCAGAGCGGCAGGGAGGCTGAAATGTTTTATAGTGATCTGTGTGTGATATGTAGCTTATAGTCATCCCAGTTTATCCGCTATAACAGTGTTTATGTACTTACTGTTTTCTTTGTCTCTTGTAGGGATTCTTCGAAGATAAGCATTATATTCTCTCCCTAATATCCTGCCTGGGTTCTGGTAATGGGAGGGCTCAATTATGCTGAATGAAATACTCAAATGGCTGTTTTTCTATGCAGAGAAAAAATATATAATATATTAAAGGAAATTGTTCTTTAAGATGAATTACCAAAAATGGGGGTAGAGCAGCTGTATCCAGAGATAATCATCAACAGTGCAAAGATAATAATAATAATAGTTAATATTTACATCGTTTTCCAAGTTCCAAGTGGTCTAGATAAACTTAGTGACCTTCATAAGATCCAAAGAGATTAAGCAACAGCATTATTATTCCTACCATACAGATGGAGAATGGAGGTAGGGAGAGCCTCACCATTTGCTCAAGGTCTCTTGGTTGCAAGGAGCAGAGTGGGTGCTTGGCTCTGGTGGTGGTCTAAGCCATGCACCTGGGCCTGTGGGATCGTATCCGCTGTGCAGCTGCAGGGACTCGTCCAGCATGGGGGGGGTTGGGGGGGACCCTGCTGGTGTTCTTCTGGCTTCCCTCTTAGAATCTGGTGGAGGCAGGGGATTTGTTGAGATTTAAGTTTGCTAAAGCTGATGAATGCCTGCAAATGTATATTATATTCCTATTAACTTCCATTTCTGTCCACAGAACAGGAACGGAATACGGGGAGTTGTCTTCTAAGTGTTTCTCTTCTTGCAAAACCAAAAAAGAACATACAGATCTGGATGACAAGCAGAAGATAATTGCTCAAGAAAAAACACAAATAATAAAGAGATGAAAAAGTTATATCTTATTTACAAACAAAGAAACAAATAGGAACAGAGTTATACCTTCACCTCCTCTACCTTTCTCATTGTGTGATCGGAACTGACTTGGCTGGGATGCTGGGGAACAGGTTCTCCCATCCTGTGCTGTGAATCCTTCTCAGGGCAATTTGGTGATATGGATTAGAAGCCTTAAAAGTTCGCACATGATTCAATCTGGAACAGATCCTAAAGAAACAGTCAAGGGCGTATGCAGAGATTTCATTCTAAGTGTATTTACCAAAACATTGTTGATGGTAGTGAAAATATGAAAGCAACTTCAGGGTCTGACAATTGGACTGGTGGTGTATCACAGTGAATTACTAGGCAGTCATTAAATAATGTGGGATATAATAATTAATGACATGGAAAGATGGACATGATAGACTGGTAAGTGAGGAAAAGCAGGTTACAAAACAGAAGAATTAGTGAGGGAGATAACAGAAGCACAAACAAACATGAGTTGGAGCCAAGACAGCAGGGGGAAAGAGTGCGTACCTTGAGTCTAGATTGTCCAAATCTAAGCCCCAACTGTGCTGAAAACCAGCTACGTGAGCTTGGGCTAGTGGCTCAAGCTCTCTGCACCTTAGTGCCCTTGTTTGGTAACTGGGGTTGCACAATAGCATTTACCCACATAAGGCAGCACATGTATAATGTTTAGAAAAGTGCCTGGCACGTAGGAAGCAGACATTTTAGTGCTATCCGGAATCCGAGGACAAGCCTGTGGAAAGTGGAGCTCACTCTCTCGCAGGCGAGATGCGTCAACCTCAGAGGTGGCAGCACTTGTCTTGGCACAATTATTTGAGTCTTGAACACCGAAGGGCTTCTGTAGCTGGCACAGGAGCAGGGGCAAAGAGTTTTCCCCAGGAAGCTTGCGACAAAGCTTGCCCAGACTCTTGCCCATGGCTCTGCTCCACTGAGCTGCACCGGGCCTTTGGAGGCCCCTGGCTTCTGGGCTGGGGAGGCTGCTCTTGGTTTCTGTGGCAGCTGCCCTCTGTTGCTCACCTACAGGGCCTTTCCTTTGCCAGTCTGTGCACTGCATTTCCTGTCTTGCTGAAAGACGCAAGCTTACCAGGCAAGTTTCGGAACAAAAGGCAAAGCTTTGTTTTAATACATACATATAGTTTTATTTTATTAAATAAAACAATTATGTGCTTTTAATAAAAGGGTTCTGCCAAGCCAAACTTTAGGCAATACATTAATTTTACAGCATTCTTGTGCGTTAGTCTTAAGTGACCATTCAAGTCATGCAACTGATAGTGGAGAAATGTAGCAAGGGACTGGAACGCTTTGCCCAGGAAGGCAGGGCAGCACTGTGCTCAGAGTTCCTGGTCTGCACTCCATGGAACGCTCCGAGGACAAGCCTACAACCCTCGTACTCGGGTCAGGGAAGCACAAGGAGGCCGGCTTGCTCGACATGAAGAAGACTGTTCTCGTAGGCAAAATTAATCAGAGTGGTAGTGATGGTGGTAGTAGGCGGAGTGAGTGTCCCGTCTTCAGAGGCGTGCAAGTCAAGGCTGGAGGCTTCTCTGGAAATGGCGCTGCTGGGTTAGGTCACTTCCGGTTTTCCTTTCAATTTTGAGATTGCAATATACGATGACTTGTTATTCTCTCTTTTTTTTTTTTTATTTGTTTGTTTGTTTGTTTTTTGGCAGAACCAGGGATTGAACTCAGGCCCTTGCGCTTGCCAGGGAAGTGCTTATTCCACTGAGCCATCTCCCCGGCTTGT
>NW_004524706.1:6013646-6014445 GCF_000260255.1 Octodon degus
GTAGAATTGCCTTCTGTGCTCTCAAAACGGACGCCAATAGTACTGTACTGATAGCGTCTCTTTGCAACTGACATTCTTCCTTTAATGTTTTCGGGCTTAACCACGTGGATGCGCAAAAATTTGGTCCATTTGTTTCAGCAGTGCCACACTCGTTCATCGTTTGCGGGAACCTCACCTGATTGATTTATTCTGTTTTTGCGGACATTTTGGCTGCTTTATAATTTTTCTTTATCATACTATCGAAATGTGAAAAAGCTGGGTCGGATGATGTGCACATCTTTAATTTTACCAGAGGTTGGCAAGGTGCTGCTGAGAGAGCTCCGCCCGTTCACAGCCGCGCGCAGTGGAAAGTTCTGATTCTTCCCATCTTCCAAAGTACGTGATGTTATCAGTCATTTTAATTTTTGCAATCTGATAAGCATGAAAAGTTATTTCAGTGTTGCTTAAATTTATTGTTCTTTCCTTTCTCCCCTCCCTCCTCTCCTGTCCCCCCACCCCCAACTCCACTGCTTGCTCTCTGTCGCGTTGCGTTAGCAAGGACACCCTGTCATCCTACTCTGCTCTTGGATTTAAAAGAAATACTTCCAACATTTGCCGCTGAATTTTGGTAAATACCTCTTACCGGGTCTTGATTTAAGAGGTTTATTAAAATCGCCAATTCATATTGCGGACTTTTATCAATTGTCTTTTTAAATCAATTGAAATGCTCACATAGTTTTTCTACTGTTATTTATAAATGTGGCTAATTAAAACAGTAGGTTTTTTCTTTTTTTTTTTAAATATTTATTTATTTTTATTT
>NW_004524706.1:6014545-6024645 GCF_000260255.1 Octodon degus
TAGGTGCTTTAGACCACTGAGCCATCTCTCCAGCCCCAGGTTTTTTCTTTTTGCTGTAGTTCTTTTAAAAATGAGTAAAATGTTTCATATAGAATGGAAGCCCTGCATGCGCTGAATAGATTCTTCCTCCTGTAGCAAACACCGCCCTAAATTCAGTGTTTACCATTCTCGTGCATATTTTCATATCATTGCTACATATGTATATATCATAAACAATGTGTGGTGTTGTTCTGCATGTTTTCAAAGTTTATACAAATGGTGTCTTACTATCCGTATTCCACAAATTGCTTTTCCACTTTGATACTTAGCTCTAGTTTACAATGACACTGCGTTGTGTCATTGTGTCGCTAGCCTGTGATTTATTCCTTCTTTGTTTAGAAACACTGTACTTTTAAAACATTTTAGCTACTTCAAATCACGGTACAGGTAAATATCTTGTAAAAGCTTCTTCCCTGCACAATGAAAGCTGCCTCATTGGGCCATGGGATATAGTTCCCCCCTCCATGTTGTTAAATGTGGCAAATTTTAACATATTCCAGGAAGTGTGATTAGAGATCTGGTTTTCCATATTCTTACCAAAATTTGGTGTTGTCGGGCTACTAATGTTTGCTAATTTGGGGCTATAACATGGTATTGTATCAATGTTTTAACTTAAATTTCTGCAGTTTATTGGTATCTTACATACGACAATTATCTGTATTATATGCTCCACATTTCTCCATTCACATTTTTATTCTTTCTCTTATTGGTTTTAAGACTGTATAGCTCAGTGGATTAAAGTGCCTACTTACACAGATGCAGGGGCTGGAGGTTTGATACCCAGCCTGCTGTGCCAGCTCCGCCCCTGGGACATGCTGAGACAGTGACTGAGACTGGGCGTGGTGGCGCGCACCTGTAATCCCAGTGCGTGGGAGGCTGAAAACAGGAGGATCACTACGAGTCTGAGCTGTGTGGTGAGACCCTGTAGACCCTGTACTAAAATACATAAAAAGAGTGTAATACATATATATTCTGAATTTTGATCGTTTATTGGTCACTACATTACAGAGATATTCTCCTAGTCTATGACCCACCTTTTCTTTCAACCTTTTAAAATTGTGAAATGAAAGGTATAGCCAGAAAGAAGCTTATGACACAAATATGTTCGGTATAATTACAAAATGAACACTGAGGGGACCTATTGGGCAACTGGACAAGTGGGATGTTGCCATTCCCCAAGCTCCTCCTGTGTCCCTTTCTATAAGTGCAGGATTTATATTACTTGTTTATAAATCCCGCTATCCTGATTTTTATCGATCACACTCTTGCTTTTCTATCTAGTTTAGCCACCTGTGTAGACATTCTGAAACACTGTAGGTTAGCGTTGCCTGCTTTTGAATCTCACATAAGTGAAATAATTCCATGCTTCTTCCTTTGTGTCCTGCTTCTGTGGCTCAATCTGCTTGTGAGATTAAGCCTTGTGATGTGGGCTTCAGTTCCTCATCTTCTCTGATAGTGGTCTGTTATCAAATGAACATTCCATAGTGTATTTATCTGCCCTACTGATTTTTTTCCCTCTGGCTTTTCAATAATTCAATCAACATTACATACAATGAACATTCTTGTTCGTGTCTCAGGGTGCACATGTGCGTGAGTTTCCCCAGGGACTATACCTGGGAGGGGAGTTTCTCAATCATGAGGTATGCATGCCTTCAGCCTGATTAGAGACTGCCAAGCTGTTTTCCAAGCGGCTGTTGTGGCTTGTTTTCCACCTTGCTTGTGGTAGCTATTGTTGAATGATGTTTTAAATTAAAATCTTTTTTTTCTTGTCTTTAGAAATTTTCCTCTACCCTGAAGATATTTTCCTAAATGTTTAATATTTTCTCTTTTCTATTTAGATTTTTAATCTACCTGGCATTAACTTCTGTAAGATGATAAAAGCCACAGGTTTTAGTCTATTACTTTCAGGAAAGGGGGCCAGTTGTCTCAGTGCCATTTATTGAAGATGTCATTCTTTGCTTGTCAGTTTGTGACACACCCTCTGCCCCATACCAAGTTTTCTTTTAAAATGAATACTTTTACTGAGGAGGATTTACTTTTGTCTATCACTTTTCTTTAATGGCTTGCTTTATCCAAGTTTCCTATTTCTTGCTTTTAGTGATGTTCCCTTCCACCTTCCCAATTTTGAGTATTTAACTTTTTTTTCTTTTTCTTTTCTTTTCTTGTCTTTTTTTCAAAACTGTCTCAGATAGCAATGGGACAGTTTCAAATCAAATCAGAAGTACAGCTTCAACAAATAACACACTGCATATATTCTTCTTAGTGGTTAATTGCTGTACAAGATGCGGACTTGAGATCCTATTTACAAACACTATTAGAACAAATCATTCTATTCATTAAGAGAATGCAACTATATATCTATCCTAACCACTTTCAATACACAGATACAAAATGGACATTCATCTGTATACCCCATTTTTTCTAAGTTCCGTTATTTGAATATTATAGGTTGTAAACTCAGCAAAATATTCTAAAAGAGTCCAGTAGCCCATAATAGCATTGGGTCTTCTGTTTAACTGGCAATGTCAGAAATTATTGACCTGAGTCCCCCACAGCTCAACGTAACAGCATGGCTTTACTACCTTTTTTTTTTCTTAAATCTGTTTTCTTAAGTCTTTTTAGAGAAACAGATCTTATCTTGATCTTTTATATTGTTTTCTTATTTCATTAGTTTATATTTTTAACTATCATATTCCTTTTAAAATCTTGTTTCTGTTCATCCTATGGCTTCTTTTATTGATTCATGAGTTAAACACAGCTCATTCATTTTCTAACTTTAATTAGTGTAGTTTTGGTCGTAAATTCTCTTACTACTACTCTTCTAGTAACATAATTTTTATATGTAACCTTCAATTACAATTCAGGTTTAGTATTTTGTAATTTCTAGTGTGATGTTCCCTTTTGCAATGAGTTACTTAGGAATACATTAAAAATTTTCTAATGTGTTTATTTGTCTTAGGATTATAACTGATTTTTTATGGCTGCTTTTCCAATTCAGTTTTTTGTTTCTAATTTAGTTTTGTTGCCACAAGAAAAAAAGGCCTATATGATATTGATGTCTGTTCTTTAGATATTTTATCTGTGTCCTATTATCATATTTGTCTATATTTTTAAAGAAGAAAGATAAAATAAAAAATAATGTACTTTTTCTGTATTTATTGATTGAAAATCCTATGTACATTTATTAGAAAATGTCTTGATTCAATTTTTCAAGATTTCTACATTTTAATATTTTTTTGTATTTTTTTTTCTAATAGAAGTTTGTTAGAACTCTCCCACCATGTTTCCATGTTGGTCTTAACGTTTTCCTAATCCTATTTCTGTACTGTGTATTTTAGGCAATTTTGTTAGGTGCATTTATATTTATTATTGCTAGAATTTTTGGTTGGTTGCTTTCTTAATATATATAATATATGTTATATATGATATTGTATATGTTATATTACATATAAGTTATGCATATATTTAAAAATACTGTGTATTTTATAATATATTAATCTTAAATTTTAGTTTATCTCACATTGGTGGTACTGCACTAGTTTTTGTTGCTAGAAGTAACTGTACAGTGTACTGTCCATATTTTCATTTTAACATGTCTAAATAATTTCATTTCGGATGTCTTCCTTCCATTTTTACCAGATTTCCATCTAATCTTATCATTGATGTTAGTAGGTAGGCTTTTTATTTTAAATATTTGTCTTAAAAGCAGAGTCTGAAGCAATTCTAAGACATTACGAGGGAAGGAGAGGAGAGCAGAGCAAGGGAAGGCGGAAAGCCAGCTGCAGCGAGGCGCAGGGCTAATCCCTGCCAGATGGACTCGGTTGGCCTCGGCCTGGCCCCCAGCTGCTGTGTGAAGGCACCCGCCTGCTCGGAGAAGTCCAAAGGTGGGAAGCAAGAAACTTCTGTGTGTGTTGGCTCCTGTCTGTCTCCTATTTAGTCAGAGTTTGCCTGCCGGGGATTTAACTCCTCTGAACTTCGCTTGGAGTTACCCGGTCTACGCACTGGTATACAGCGCCAGCTGAGTAGGAAGAGACAGAGGTGGTGGGCAGCGGCCTCCACCCACAGATGCACAAAGTTGATTGTTATTCATGATGTCTGCAAAAGATCAAGGTGCGCCAGCAGGAGACAGATGAGGCCTGTGTGCACAATGTGCCTCTTGTAACTATGTGCTTGTACTTATTTCTTACCATATTATTTTGTATTTAACCTTTTTCTTGCTTCATTTTTCTCCTTTTCTTGCCTTATGTAGAATACAAAAAGTTTCCTACATCTATCATGTCCCTACCATGTCTTCCCCTGCCCTAGCAATTGGGAAAATAGTCTGTATTTTTAGTCTTATAGTAGTTATCCTTCAGTTTTCTAGTGGATTTTAAGTCATTCAGTTTGTCTCTCCTCTTTCCAAATATGACACAGACCTTAACACTCTTTTACTGCTCATTTTGTTAGTCATTCCCACTTAGTTATTGTCATCTCTCTTACGTATGTATGTGTGTATGTATTCAGGACAGGGTCTTGCTACGCAGCTCAGACTCCTAGTGACCCTCCTGCTCCAGCCTCGCCAGTGCTGGGATTAAATGCATGCACCACCATGCCCAGTCTCGGTGGCTGGCTCAGCATAAGGCCAGTATGGCATGCCATGCCAGGGGTCAAACCTCAGTCCTTGCACTTGCTAGGCAGGTGCTTAGACCGCCAAGCTATCTCCCTGGCCCTGTCATGTCTCTTTTACCTATTTTTTAAAAGTCTTTTTCAGTTAATAATTTTAATTTCATTTTTTTCTTGTTAAAATATGTCCTTTAATAGATCTTTTTCTTTTAAGTTTGTCAGTTTTTATTTTCTGTTCTTTGGCAGTCCTAGGGATCAAACCTGGGGCCTCACACAGGCAGAACATCCATTTGAACACTGAGCTACATCCTCAGCCCCATTTTTATTTTTTTAAGGAATGAGCATAGTGTTTTAGGTTTATAGAAAAAGTTGGGAGTAAATACAGAGATTTTGGGGCCGGGGAGATGTCTCAGTGGAATAAGCGCTTCCCTGGCAAGTGCAAGGGCCTGATTTCAATCCCCGGTTCTGCCAAAAAATAAAAATAAAAAATAAATAAATAAATACAGAGATTTCCCATATGCCCTGTACAGTTTCCCCTGTTAACATTTCACACCAGTATGACAAGTCTGTTACAATTAAGGAACCCAGCCTGATGCATTACCACTAACTAAATCACATTTTATTCAAACATCTTTAGTTTTTTTTTTTTTTAATTTTATATATATATGATACACGGTCTCACTATGTCCCTTGGACTCTAGTGATCCTCCTCTCTCAGCCTCCCCAACTCTGGGATTATAGGCATGTGCCATCATGCCCAGTTTCGGTGGCTGGCTCGGCACAGGGCTGGCACTGCATGTGATACTGGGCATCGAACCCGGGTCCTTGAGCTTGCCTACGCAGTTGCTTAGATCGCTGAGCTATCTCCACATCTCCAAACAGCTTTAGTTTTATTTATTTATTTATTGCTCTTTTCAGTTTATTGCATGAAGGAGTTACACGAGTCCAATTGAAAGCAGACCCCAATGGTTACATTATGCAAGCTGTGAGGTTTTTAAACTCGTGACGAGAAACTGAAGGGGCGCTCTACTCATTGCAAGGCAATCCTCTTGTACGCGTCAATGAGCCACAAGCACTTAAAACCCATGAACCTTCAGCGGAACGTCCTTGACCAGTCTGATCTCTACCAGGAACTGGCATGTGTTCTTGAGCTGGTCACCCTGGAGTTGGATTACGTCTCCATATTCCGGACGCTGGATGACAGTACCATTGCAGGCAAATTTCTTCTTAAGCGCCTTCACCAGTTTTTTTTTTTAAATCGCAGTCAGCGATCCCTTGGACGGTGGTGAGAGTCTTCCTGCCGTTTCTTTTGGATTCTTATATGTACATAATCCGCAGTGCCGGCAGGAAGCAGGTCATTACCCTTACTTGTATCAGCAAAGGGGCCGAAAAAGTGGAGGTTCTGGATAGCGGACATGCGATAGGATTCCTTTTCCTCGGTGGAAACGGCCTGCGGAAGGCGCTGCGGGAGAAGGTGGGCGTGGGGGACGGATCGCTGGGAAGCGGGCGCTCAAGGGGGAGGCAGCTGGGTCCTGGGCGGCGGCTCAGTGACTGGGGCCACATCTTTAGTTTTTATCTAACTTTCTCTGTTCCAGGAGAACCACTGTAATGCTACATGACAATAAATGTGGCATTTCTCGGACTTTATTTTGGACGATCTAGGCGGCTTTAAAGGCTATTTCATAGGATGCCTACTCTGGCCATTTGTCTGATGTTTTGCTGTCGTGATAAGGCTAGGGCTATGGTTACGGGAGGAAGACCAGGCGCACAACATCCTATCAGCACCACCTGTGACTGTTGATGTTGGCCCCTGTTGCTTGGCTGAGGAGTGTTTGTCAGGTTTCTCAGCTGTAAGGTCCTCCCACCCCTTCTCAGTGCTCATGTGGAGAGAAGATGGTATGTGCAGCCCACACTGAAGGGGTGGGGAGGGGAGCCCCTGCCTTCAGAGTGAGGTGTATGCACATTATTTGGGATTCCCCTGCATTGTCTCTTCACACTCATTCATTATATTTATTCAATCATTTATTTATATTAAATATAGTCTCATTAATATTTATTTTATATTTCAGATTATAACCCAATATTTCTTACTTATTTTGTTGCTTAAAGTATTCTGGCAGTGGCCATTAGACCTTTTTCTATTAACCCTGGCTCTCCTTTGGTACACCCTCATCAATAGGTTTCTTACTTTATGACACTAGAAGAAGCTCCAAAAACACCTTGTGTATTAATTCCTGCCTCAGTCTGAGATTCACTCACTCATTCACTCATTCATTCATTCATTCATTCATTCATTCATTCATTCATTCATTCTTCTCTTGGATCTCTGTCTCCTTTTATTAGAGAATGGTATTAGATACCAAGATCTGGACATTATATGTGCTTATTGCTACTGACATGTCATTTGCTTTGAGGTCTCTCTGCTGATACAATAAAAAATAGCTGTGTTTATATTAACCCATTTATTAGTATGGGTTCTCCATAGAAACAGAACCAAACAAATGAGATGTAAGTAATGAAGAATAAACCAATTACATAATATGTAGTGCATACATACATATGTACATACATACACACATGCATTTGTTATGAGCAATTGGGTCAAATGATTGTCAAGGCTGAGGAGTCCAAGATCTTTAGATGGAAGGGTGGAAAACCAGGAGAGCAGATAATCTGAGTGATAGTCCAAGCCTGAATAAATTGAAGTTAGAACATGATATCTCAATCTACTAATTTAAATGTTGTTAATCCTATCTAGATGAACCCTCAGAGGCACACCCAGAAATAATTCTAAATAAATATCTGGGTACCCCATGGCCCAGCCAAGTTGATGCATAATATTAACCTTTGTAATGATTCCACAAGTATTTCTGTAATTAACCATTTACATCTGTACTAAACTAACGATGAGTTCATATAAGTCTAAATCTTTAAGCTATCATGGGCTCCCTTTATCTGCTAACCCTCATCTCAAGGGTGAAAAATGTGACCCTCGCATCAGCTGTCCACTTACTCCTTGTCCTGTCCCAGTACACACAGTAACAGCTGAATTGTTGTCCTGTGGTCCTGTGAAAAGCAGCACCCTTATCATTTGGAGTGCGTAACAGCAGTTCCTTCTGCCTTCAGCTTTATGGACCATGACCTCTCGCATGTATTGAGGTCAGCACTTCATTTTTCACCTCTCCAGCAAGGCTGTTTCAGGTACTTATCATACTGGTTTTCTTGTCAGAATTTGCATTCTTTCCTGGGTTCCCTGACTTCCTAATTGATCCTTTTTTAATTTGCAAAAAGTTTCATTCTTTTTACTGTGTTCTAGAGGTTTGACAAATATATACTGTAACGTATCCATCGTGATTTTATAGTATCATAGAGTATGGTATTACCACTCCAGTATATTCCTTATTCTTTCCCTTTGCATTGCTTCTCGCTTCTTCCAAGTCCCTGGCAGATACTGATCATCTTATTGTCGATAGTTTCACTTTTTCTTAAATGTTATATAATTGGAATCATACCTTAGAAAGTTTTCATACTGTCTTTTTTTTCATTAAGTATGGTGCATCTAGGGTGCCTGCCCATTAGCTCAGGTGTTTAAGTGCCTGCTTAAATGAAGGCAGTCAGGCTCAGGATACTGTGGTTCGATCCCCAGATCCTCATGCCTTACCAGACCTGCCCTTGAGGCATCCTGAGCCAGCCAAAAAGAAGAAAAAAAATTCTTCTGAACTTTGGGCCTGGGAAATAGCTCAGAAGAATAAGTCCTTGCCTGGCAAGCACAAGGGCCCGAGTTCAATCCCTGGTACCACAAATAAATAAATAAATAAATAAATAAAGTATTGTGCATCTAAATCTTTTTGTGGCTTAATAGCTCATGTTTAGCTGCTGCATAATATTCCATTGTATGGATGTAACACTGCTTCTTTCTTTCTTTTTTTTGCGGAACCAGGGATTGAACTCAGGCCCTTGCGCTTGCCAGGAAAGCGCTTATTCCACTGAGCCATCTCTCCGGCCCCACTGCTTATTTATTCACTCACCTATTAAAGGATATCCAAGTTCCAGCATTTTGAGATTATGGATAAAACTTCCAAATACACTCCAATACAGGTTTTATGTGAACATGAATTTTAAAATATACTGAAATATCCCAGAGTGTCATTGATGGATCATAGGGGAAGCGATCCCATGTGTAAGAGTCTCCCTCCCTACCAACTGAGCTAGCTGAGTATCTGGCTATATTTAAATTTGCATGACGTCAGATTATCTGCTTATGTGTCTGTACTCTTTTGCAGTTTCCTCATCACTGTGTAAGAGTTCTTTTTGCTCCACAATCTAACCAACATTTGGATTGTCAGTTACTTTTAATTAAAAAATTATTTTATTTTATTTTTTTATTTTTTGTATTTTAGGGAAGAGTCTACAAGGTGTTCAGGGTCTCACTATCAGATCTGACTCTTAGTGATCTGCCTGTTTACAGCTTCCCAAGAGCTGGGATTACAGTCGTGGGCTACCATGCCCAGTCTCAATTGCTGTCTCAGCAGGCCCTGGGGGCCAGGCCAGCATGGTAGGCCCAGGGATCAAACCCCCTGGCCTCTGCACCTGCTTGCAGGTACTTTAATCTGCTGAGTTATGTAGCCAGTCCTTAATTTAAAAAATTTAATCCTGGTGATAATTTTGTTTAATTTGCAGTTTTCTGATGACAACTGATATTAAACATATTTTCCAAGTTTATTTTTCATTTCTATATATTTTAAATGAAGTCTCTACTCATGTCTTTTGCCAACTTTTTTTTTCTTTCTGTATATTTTAGGGAAGGGTCTTCAGGGTGTTCAGGGTTTCTCTACTAGATCGGATTCATAGTGATTCTCCTGTGTACAGCCTCCCAAATGCTGGGATTACAGGTGCGTGCTGCCACGTCCAGTCTCAATCACAGTCTCAGTGCGCCCCGGGGGTGGAGCTGGCACAGCAGGCCCAGGGATCGAATTCAAAGCCTCTGCGCCTACTTGCAGGTGCTTTAATCAGCTGAGTTATTTGCCCAGCCCTTTAAGTTTTTTATTTTATTTATTTATTTATTTATTTATTTATTTATTTATTTATTTTTGCAGAACCAGGGATTGAACTCAGGCCCTTGCGCTTGCCAGGGAAGCACTTATTCCACTGAGCTATCTCCCCGGCCCCTAAGTTTTTTTTATTTTAAACAGTGAAAACAATAAAAACAATTTCAAAACAAGATAATAGGAAGTTAACAATGATTATTATATTGCTTATGGTTATCTTCAAAATAGTTGCTCAGATTATAAAATATAGACTTGCAAAATTGATCAAACAATATAAACACAAACCATTCCTTCCAATGAACTAATAGGATTAGTAGTATAATTCTCTTAACTATCTTGTGTGTGTGCATATTATATGTATATGTATTCCCCCTTCTTTTTTTCTTTTCTCCTTTCCTCTGTACCAGTTGT
>NW_004524706.1:6024745-6033144 GCF_000260255.1 Octodon degus
TAGTTGTTTTGTTTTCCCTTCTTTCTTTTCTCCTTATTTTCTAGGTTTTAAGAGGTTGTTGTTGCATAGTTTGGATAAACAAGGTTTTTTTAAAATGTATTTGGTTGTTATAGGGTCTCACTATACAGCTCAGACTCATAGTAATCCTCCTGTGTCCAGCTTCCCCAGCACTGGGATTATAGGCATGCACCCTAGGCCCCGGATTCTGGCCAGCTCAGCCCACCTTGGGGGTGGGGCTGGCATGGCATGTAGTGCTGGGGATCAAACTGCTGTCCCTGTGCTTTCCTGAACTTGTTTGAGCAGGTGCTTTAGTCCACTGAGCTATCTTACCAGCCCCAGATATCTGTTTTGAAAAGATGTTTTCTGATTCAGTGGTGTATTTTGATTCTCTTAATAGTATCTTTCATAGGGCAAAAAAAAATTTAATTTCAATTAGGTCTCCTACACTGATTTTTACCTTTTGTAGATGATGCTTTTGGTGTGGTATCTAAAATTTGAAGCCAGATGTGCATCTGTCATTGTACTTAATCAAGAGGGTGAAATGCAGGGCCAGTCTGCCCAATACAGAACATTATTCCTTAGGAAAATAATAAAAAGCAGCATAATAAAACAAGGCAAACCAAAAAAACAACTTTCATGTACTGAGGATCGAACCTGGGTCCTTGTGCTTGTCAGGCAAGTGCTCAGACTGCCGATCTATCTCCCCAATCCTGTCATGAAATTTTGTAATAATTTTTCTGCAAGTATAAGATCTGACTCTAAATTCTTTCTTTTTCCATTTTGAAGTCCAATTGTCATAGGACCATTGATTGAAAAGATTATCCCTCTTCACTGGATTGTCTTTAATTGTCCAAGAACAGGTTATTATATTTCTGTGAGTTTCTTTCTGGGCTTACTATTTTTTTTAATTGTCTATTTTCTTGTCAATACCATATTGTCTTTACTAACTTAGATTTACAGAAAGTTTAGAATCCTCCAATTTTGTTCTTCATGTGTTGACTTGCTCTGGATTTTACTTTTCTACATAAACTTTCTTTCCTCTTTTTCTTTGTAGTGGGGATTGAACCCAGGGCCTCATGCTTGCCAGGCAGGCACTGTACACCTAAGCTACACCCCTAGTCCTATCTACATAAACTTTAGCATAAGTTTGTTATCTTCAAAATAGCTTTGAGTAGGGGCTGAGGCGATAGCTCAGTAGAATAAGTGCTTGCTTGGCAAGTGCATGGGCCTGAGTTCAATTCCCAGTTCTGCCAAAAACAAAATAGCTTTGAGTGATCTTGATTTGATTTACAATTAATCTATACATCAAATTAGGAGGAATTACCATTGCAGGCATTTTGAGTCGTGCAGTTCATGAACAATGACTAGCTCTCCATTTACTTCTGCATTTTTTTGTTCTTCTCTGAGTCTTGCATCAGAATTTCGGCTTTCCTTATATATCCTTGTAGATTTATATCCAAGTACTTTATTGTACATTATACTGGTTTCAAATTTGTAAATCGATTCCTTATTGACTTTTGTATATTAGGCTTGTATTCTGCAACTTGCTGTAATCACCAAATTATTTTAGAAGGCTTATTTTTGTTGTGATTGATTCCTTTGGATTTTCTATTTAGATAATGAAATTATCTACAAAGAAAATTTTGTTTCTTTATTACCAATTTATATATTTATTATATTCTTTTCATGTCCACGAGCATCCACAGTAATGACTCCTCCTTTCCTTTTTCTCCTTCCTTCCTTTCTTTCTTTTTTTCCTTCCTTCCTTCCTTCCTTCCTTCCTTCCTTCCTTTTTTTTTTTGTCTTTTTGAGACAGGGTCTTGTTCTACGCAGTTCAGGCTGGCCTTGAGCTTACTTTATAGCTCAGGCCAGTCTTGAACCTATAACAATCCTCCTGCTTCAGCTTCCTAAGTGTTGGGATTACAAGTGTAATCAACTCCTCTTTTATTTCTAATATAGTTATTTTTTTTAAAATTTATTTATTTATGTGTGTGTGTGTGTGTGTGTGTGTGTGTGGCCAGCTCAGCCCACGGGGGTGGGAGCTGGCTGGCATGTGGTGCTGGGGGATCGAACCGCGGTCCCTGTGCTTTGCTAAGCTTGTTCTAAGTAGGTGCTTTAGACCACCGAGCCATCTCACCAGCCCCTAATATAGTTATTTTATGTCCTCTCTTTTTATCTTAGCTTGTCTGGCTAGAGCTTTATTAATTTTATGGGCCTCTTCAAAGAAGTAACATTTATTTTCTTGATTTCTCTATTTTCCTATTTTCAATTTCATTGATTTCTGCTCTAATTATTACTTCTTTGTTTAAAATTGTCTCTTTTCTATAATTTTCTAAGATAAAAGCTTAAATTATTTATTTTCATATTTTTCCAATATATGTATTCAATACTGTAAATTACTCTTTAAGCCCTGCCTTCCCTGCATCCCACAAATTTTGATAAGTTGTGTTTTCATTTACTTTTGTTCAGAATGTTTTAAAACATCTCTTGTGATTTCTTTTAGAATCATACATTATTTAGAGGTGTGTTGTTTTATCTCCAAGTAGTTTGGGAACTTTTCTTCTCTTACTGTTATTGATTTGTAGTTTAATTCTATTGTAGCCCAAGAGAAACCATTGTATTTCCTCTATTCCTTTGGCTTCGTTAAAATGTGTTTTGTGACCCAGAATGTGTTCTATCTTGCTGAATATTCCAGTTGAGCTTGAGAAGAATGCGTATACTGCTATTTTTGGCTGAACTAGTTGATAGATGTCAGTGATATCTAGTTGATTGATGATGCTGTTAAGTTCAACTATGTCCTTACTGATTTTCTGCCTACTTGATCTATCAATTCCTAAAAGAGTTGAAGCCTCCGACTGTAAGAGTGGACTTTTTTATTTCTTCTGGAAATTCTGTATGTTTCTGTTGCATATAGTTTTGCTAGTTGCTGTATTTTGAAGACTGTTATGTTTTTTTTTCTGATTTTAATGACATACTTTAAATGATTTCATTATCTTGCCTCTCTTAATATGTCAGTTATACTTTTAAAAGAATGTAGTGTTTCATCAGAGTTTTCAATATGCATTTATAACTAGTTTAGATCTATTCTCCAAAGTACTGCAGTGCTTCACAAACAGTAAACATCACTCGAAGAGAATTCTCTCTCTCTCTCTCTCTCTCTCTCTCTCTCTCTCTCTCTCTCTCTCGACAGTACCAAGGATTGAACTCAGGACCCTGCACTTGCCAGGCAAGCACTTATTCTACTGAGCTATCTCTCTGGCCCTTGAAAAGAATTCTCTATTCTTCCCTTTGTTTCATAGTTCATTTCACTAATCTATAAAACACCCAATAGATAATTTCTGCTATTATTTTAAAAAAGTAGTTTATTATATAAATTAACAAGGTAAAGAAATACTTGTTTTACACTCATTAATTCCTTCTGTAATGCTCTTTCTTTTTCTACACAGATTCAGATTTCTGACCTCCATTGTCTCCTGTTCTGAAGAACCTCTCTAAACATTTCTTGCAATGTACAGAACTGAAGAACTCTTTCAGATTTTGTTTGAGAAAGTCTTTAATTCTTTTTATTTTTGAAGAATCATTTCACTAGATATAGAATTGCAGATTTATGGTCTTTTTCTTCAAGGTTTTGCATGTTTTTCTTTATTGTTTTCTAGTTTATGTGTTTTCTGATAAGTCAGGTACAACCGTTACCCCTGTTCTTCTATAAATAAGGTGGGTTTTTTCTTTTTTGCTCTTTTCAATATTTTGGGTTTTTTCTTTGGTGTTCTGTACTTCAATTGTGATATTTCTGTGGATTGATTTTTTTATTCATCTTGCTAGGTTTTTCTGAGCTTCCTGGACCTGGGTACTGATATCTGTCATTAATTTTGGAAAATTCTGGCTGTTCATACTTAAAATAATTCTTCTCCCTTCCCTCATTCTTCTTCGGGAATCCAAATTACATTATGTTACAAATTGTCACAAAGTTATTGGATATTCTGTTCTCTTTTTTTTCTCTTTGCATTTCAGTTTGGAAAATGTCTATTGATATATCTTCCTTTTTTTGAGACAGAGTTTTTCTGTGTGATTCAAGCTGGACTTGTATTGATATAATTTTAATCTCAGTGATTTTTTTTGGCTATGTTAAATTTATATGTGTAGTACCTATGAAAGATATTCCTCATTTCTGTTTGGGTGTTTTTCATCTCTAACAGCTGATTTTCATGCCTCTTCTATGACCCATCTGACCTTTCCATATTGCTTATTTTTTCCCTTCTCACTCTGATAATCCCAAAATTCCCACCATATCTGAGTTCTGATGATTGCTCTCTGATGACATTGTTTTTTCAGATAATAGTTTTCTTGCTTTTTAAAAATCATGCCTCATAATTTCTGTCAAAAGTAGGACATGATGTATCAAGTAATAGGAGATGAGACATAAAGGACTTTGGTGTTTGGGTTTGTGTTAATCTGGCCATGGGATGGGTTTTCTGTAATATTTGCTTCAACTGTAGGTGTCAAACTTTGAATTTCCTCTAGTGCAGCTGTCTTTGGATTTCTTTCCAGGGCCTTCTGAGCCATTAGTGGTAAACCTCTCATGCTGTACTAGAGTATTGTAAATGTAAAGATAAGGAATAGGATAGGGGTGTAATGAATCAGTCTCAGTCCTTTAGTGGGCCTGAATTACTGTACTGTAACCTGCACCAATGCTCCTCAGCTTTTTTCTCCCTTTAAGTGAGACATGGATTAAAGCTACTTGATTACAGTCTTTTGTTGGTGATTAAATTTTTGTTAAGGAATGTGCCCTGGGTATACTTCAAGGAAATTTCCAAGAAAAGTTACCTTTTATGTATCCCTACCAGAAACAGGCATTTTTGTATTTTTACTCTACCATGACAACCTGTTGCAGTTCCTGGAAGGAAAATCCATGTGGGTACAAGGCACCAAGAATTTCTCACTCTCACGCTAATCTATATGTCTTCAGTGATTCATCAAGGTTATTGTTTAAAGGTTTCTACTGGTTTATGGCTGAAGTGTCTTCTGCTTTAGGTAAGCTAATCATGGCTGTAATTTTTTGTATCCATCTATCTCTAGAATTTTCAGTACTGATTTGTCTTTTGACCTCAATGTTCTACTGGTCCCAAGAAGTCTTTGGGTTTCAGTTTGTTCAGCAATTTATGTGTGTGTGTGTGTGTGTGTGTTCAGTGCTGGGACTCAAACACTAGTCAAATGCTCTATCACTAAGCTATATCTGTAGCCATGTTCAGTATTTTTGTTTTTGTAAAAATGGGTATTCTACCTTTACTAGTAAGAGACAAAAATGCACATTGCTGACATGTTTTTTAAAAATGAATTAGGAGACTCTTTGTCTTTATATATCTGAACCTCTCCCCCTCAAATTTGGAATGCTAGCTTATCTGGGTATAAAATTCAAGATTGTCAGCTATTTTCATTCAGCCCTTTGAAGCTATTATTTTACTATCTTCTTGCCATCTGTTGCTGGTGAGATTTCTTTCTCTGTCATTATTCCTATCTAAATTATCTTTTTTTTCTGGTAATTTGAAAGATTTTACTTTTTCCTTTATAGTTTATAGATTTTCTATTATGTAGAACCAGGCATATAATTATTTTCATTTTTATCTACTATTGATATAATGAATTATACCTTCATTAAATCTGAAAAAATTCTCAGTTCTGATAGTTTTGATGTTTCATTTCTATCATTTCCACCTTTACTTTTCTGAAGTTCCATTAAACTAACCTGTCCTTAATTTGTTATCCATATCTCTAAACTGCTCTTTTACACAAATCTATTGCTTCTGTGTTCCTGGCAACTTCATCACCTTTCATTTGTTCTGTCTATGTGACAATTCTAGAGTTTATCTCATTATGCTGCTTTTGTTAATGAGAAAGTTTTTCTCTTGGGCCAAATTTTCATTCACTCATGGTTTGTCCTCTGATGACATGCATTGAAATATGTCTCCAAACATTGCTTGAAGCCAGAGAAGACATCTTCTCTTTTTCTTCAGATTAAACACTATGATTAAGATCATTATAAATTTAAATAGGTTACAATGGATATTTTCCTTCACTGTGCAATGACCTCTTGCAGTGCAATAATGGGAAGCTTAAAAAGCAGATCAATATCTAAATTTTAATCAATAATTCTAGCAGTGTTCATTGGGAACCTGTTTGGTATTGAACATGGAGTGAGATTCTTGTGTAAGCAGAGAGCAGGAATGAATTTCCTATTAATTGCCTCCCTGTTTATTGAGTATACCTTGTCTAAATAAAACCACAGGTATAAAAACCTTAATTTATTTGATCCCCACTGAAAGGTGACTATTGGCATCTTACAAAGAGATTTAAATTAGGTAGAATGGAAACTCCCTTAGGGTATGTAAATTAACCCTATGTGACTCATCTAGGCTTCATTCATTTATTAAACAATACTTTATTATATGTTCAATTTGTGTTAATACCTTCCCAAGTATAGAAACTCTACTGGGGATCAAGACATAGTCCCTGCTTTAAAGGCGAATGGGAGGACACAGAAAAACAAAGAGGTATAACATGCAATGTGACAGGCACTGAAAGGAGAGCTGTGTGAAAAGACATGAACCCAAAATACGGGTATAAAGATACTTTCTCTTCAATCCCCTGCATGCCATGCCGGCCCTGCCCCCTGGGGTGCACTGAGATGGTGGTTGAGACTGGACGTGGTGGCATGTGTCTATAATCCTAGCCTTTGGGAGGCAGAAAACAGGAGAATCACTATGAGCCTGATCTACATAGTGAGACCCTGTAGACCCTGTCCTCAATGCAGGGGAAAAAATGATACCTTCTCTGAGAAAGACACATTTAGTCTAAGATTTTAAGTTTAGGACAGGGGCTATAGCTCAGTGGCACAGCTCTTGTCTCACAAGAGCAAGGTCCTGAGTTTGATTCCCAGTGCTAAAATAGAAAACAAAACCCCTCAAAACAAGAGTTTGAGATTTGAAGTTTGAGGAGCATTCAAGCAATAGGAATAGTGTTAAGAGTATTTCCCAAAGAAGAAATTGCGTATGCAAAAGCCTGTGGGTGAAACCAACATAACTTGTGAAGAAGTAGGACTTAACAACCACACAAAGAGAGAGGAAAAAGTTGAGGGTGGGAAGCTGTTTGGGGGAGAGGTCCTGTAAGGTGCTCTAAGTAATATGAGGGAGCCACTGAAGAGACACAAACAAGGGAATGTCATGAATAGATTTTTTGTCTGATAGACTTTCCCCATCAGATGTCCGTAAATGGCTGAAGTGACCAAAACTTGTTATCTGTGGAGATGTGGGGTGAGGCTGTGTTAGTGAAGGGGAAGCAGGAGTCAAGGGTAGCTTCCAGGAGTGTAGGTGTGGGCAGTTCAGTGGGGGAGTGGGCAGAGGGACACAGGAGAAGGATCAGATTTGGTGAAGATGAGAATTACTTCATTTTTATGGTGGCAAGCTATGGAAAATCTAAGTGAAGATATGCTTAGAGAGTTGGAACTAATGGTTTGGAGCCTAGGAGAATAATCTGAACAAGAGATATAGATTTGACCACCATTTATTTATTTAGAGCCATAATTTTCAGAACATAATCTACCAGAGTCATAACTATCAGAAAATCTAGAAGGAATCTTTTCAAATTGCCACAGCACCTCCCAGCTGTCTGATATTTACTTCAGTGCCCCTAAGGAATTACTTTTTTACAATTTCAAGATATGAGCCCTACAGCCACTGCTCCTTATGGGTTCTGAGTTGTATTAGAGCAGGAGAAGAGTGGGAAGATGGTGGGAAGGGAGTGCACAGAGAAGAGGGACGACATTTTGGTTTTGGATTCCAATGGTGCATTTTATGGCGCTCCTTTAGTTTGATGTGGAGGTCAGGGGGTCGTTTGCAGTTCCTCCATGTAGAGCTTTAGAGGGTCCAACTCAGGTATCATAGCCCATCCTGACCAAGGACAGGAGAAATAATTGGCCTTACCCTAACACTAAGTGGGTCTAGACTTAGTTCTATTCTCACTGATTTCTGCTCCAAACATTTATTGACTCATTTACTGTGGTAGGTTAATTATCCTGATGGCCACAATTAATGGTCTCCTTCTACCCAAACCCTTTGCTCTGCAACTTTGTAGTCTTCTCCTATTCTGCTGTGGCCAAGTGCTGTTTGTAGATGTGACACAGGTGGCGGGTTCAGGTTTCCTCTTTTGTGCTTCTGTCTTCCCCAAGACAGCCTGTCCAGACTGTCTTGTAAACACACTGCTGACAGAAGATGCTAGAGTTAACCTGATGGGGGATGTGAGAGACATATGGAGGAGAGCCATATTGTTTTAGGTGAGGTCTTACATCATGTAGCCATCCTAGATCATGTCCCATCACCCTCCCCAGTCCACTTCTAATTCAAGAT
>NW_004524706.1:6033304-6038580 GCF_000260255.1 Octodon degus
ATATATAAAGTTTTTGTATTTTAGGGAAGGGTCTACAGGGTGTTCAGGGTCTCACTACTAGATCGGACTTGTAGTGATCCACCTATTTACAGCCTCCCAAGAGCTGGGATTACAGGCATGTGCCACCACACCCAGTCTCAATTGCCGTCTCAGCGCCCTCTAGGGGTGGGACCAGCACATCAGGCCAAGGAATTGAACCCCTGGCCCCTGTGTTTGCTTGAAAGCTCTTTAATCCACTGAGCTATTTGGCCAGCCCCATGATAGATATATTAGCAATCCCAGCCAAGATCTTTCAGCCTGGGGAAGATTGGCAGGAAACAGATTCAAATCAACAGAAGATGTAGCTGACCTATATACTCATAAGCAATAGCAAATGACTGCTTCACTCAGCTACTACGTTTTTGGGGCGTTTTGTTACCCAGCAAGAGCTACATGATACAGAATTATAGTTAATTGGTGCTCAGTCCTTGAACACACTTTTGTAGAGACCTCCTGTGATTCTGAGAGCCTATGGAGAGCTCTGTGAGCACTTTTCATTCCTGCTGGCAGGCTGATTCTATTATGGTAGCCAAGCTTTTCTCCTATGTTCTCCAGAATTTCATATTATTGCTGGGACCGGGGCTGCTCTCATGGTGCATGTTGTGTTCCTGATTCCAGCTGAGCTCCTTTCAGCTTCCCACTTACTGAGCTCCTTACTTCATCAGATGAACTCGGAGCTACAGTAGATCATCTAGAACATTTCTTATTGCCCCAGTGTCCCCTGCTGGTCACTTGGACCTGCATGAGTATGGACATTAACCTGGAGTACACACATGTTCATCCCCCTGTATGAGTGTGCCCCAATGTCCTCTTCTTAGCACACCAGTTGCATTGAGTTAGGGGCCATGCTGTTGACCTTATTTTACCTTCCTTGCCTCTTTAAAGACCTTATCTCAAAATACTCAAATTTTGGCCCAGTGAGATAGCTCAGCAGACTAAGCACCTGCTTAGGCAAGCACAGGGACCAGGGTTTGATCCCCAATACCACATGCCCTGCCAGCCCTTCCCTCAGGCATGCTGAGCTAGCCACCGAGACCAGGCATGGTGGCACACACCTGTAATCCCAGTGCTGGGGAGGCTGAAACCAGGAGGCTCACTATAAGTCCAAGTTGCATAGCAAGACCCTGCCAAATACATAGATTAAAAATAAATAAATAAAAATAGTCAGATTTTGAGGTGTTAGGTCTTAAAAATTCAATATATGAATTTTGGGAGACATAATTCAGCCTACAACTCTCTCTAACTCCTCATGATGCTCCAATCCAACTCCCTGTGTCTCTTTCTGGCCGCTGCGCTTGAGACCACCCAAATCTCCCAAGTGTGCTGAGCCCCCGAGCTCTGGTAGCTACACTCACCTGTTTATTGTCATAGCAGTTTTGAGGGAGCAATTTTTCAGCTTCTTCTCTTCACATCATTTGCACTCAGGTGATTTTCATGCTTCTTAGCCGTAATATTTTTGGCCAGAGTAGCTGAAGCCATTTGTTTGCTGAAATGAAAAGGCATAAGAACATGATGGGAACCGCTAAGACCAAACCCACAGCACTGCTTCCCAAGCACCTTGGCTTGAATGCAGCAGTTGCTTTCCCCACGTTCAGCCTGTAGAAGGCCAGGGCTCAGGTATCACGCGCTTCCAGGTGGCACTGCAGGCCGAGCGTGGTCTACGTCAGCCCAAGCAACCGTGATTTCTTGGCTGAGAGCACAGCATAGCATCACAGAAAGGGAGCCAGAAGGAGGAAGGGCTAAGTTGAATCTTGGCTCCACCAGTCACTAGTTATGATCTTGGACAAGTCACTAAGCCTCTCTGGATCTCAGTTTGGTTGTCTGGAAAATACAGAGAGAGTGCCCCCTACCTCACAGAGTTGGTGTAAGGGCCAGCAGGGCCAGGCTCCGTGCCTGGAGGACATGAGGGGTCCAGTGTCTGTGCTGACTGAAAGGGGCGTGACCCCACACTGCAAAGATAGGAGGGGCTGGTTGGAAACTCTTGGGGGATACTGACATCTTATGGAGTGGTTGAATAACACCAGTCTGAAAAGCTATTCAGGATTTTCTTTTCCTTTAGGCTCCCCCTATGTACAAGCACTTGTGTCCACATGTCCACACACATGTATACAAATGAGGACATACAAGGTACCTATAAGAAAGCACTGTACATAGTTTGCAGACATGCATATGTATGAGGGTGGGACACACGGCCATATCCATTGGAACTTATGTGGCCCCAGGCTGTTCCTCCCTCTATTACAGATGCACACACATACGTAAGTATACATACACATGTCCAAAAGGGCATGTACTCACACATACATAAGTGTACATGTATGAACATACCTCCAGCCCCATTTCACAGAGTCTGTTTCCCTCCATGAGGTCAGACCTGGCTTCACCACAGTATAGTCACCCAAAACTCATCTTGTTCCTCCTCAGTACATCTAAAATTAAATACGAAATGGGGAGAACCCAAGTTCAGAGTAGGAAGCCATACATACAGATTGCAATCACCGCATAGTGTTGAAAGAAATGGATGTTGAGCATTGAATGTTAAAAATTGTGTTGAATTAGATAAGAAAATCCCGTGTAGACTTTGTTAATGATTCATAATCAGCTAATAAGCTCATCTTGAGGAGAATAATGATCCACGGACCTGTTGGCTCGTTTATCACTGTGTTTTACAACATTGGCAAAGAAACTAATTAAATCCCCGCATCATTACAGAGAATCCCTTTTAATAGAGATACAATGATGCACTAGAGGCTACAGATTACACTGCAAATTGTACCAGGAGATTTTGGACAGCGGGTTTTAATTAACATGTGAGCCAGAAGCAGCTCGTTTAAATAATAACTAGCGCTGGAACCATCTGTAAGTTGGAGCCAGGCGGTAGGAAAAGGTGGAGACTGAGGCCGGGGAGGCAAGTAGGTTGTTGCTGGAGCTAGGAAGTGTTTCAAAGTTAGGACTCCAGGGAAAACAGGAGAAGGTACACTGGGGCTCAGCTCCAGAGGGGAAGGGAAAACTGGCCCTGGGAAGGTCGGACATACGAATCAGACTAGGTCAGTGGTGAGGAACCTACGGGATGTGGGGATGTGTGTTGCAGCAGGCTGTTACCAGTGAAAGCTCTAAAAGCATTGCCACTGCTAGCCCAGGTGAAGGAATGCAGCAGGGGCTGGGAGTGGGAAGACGGGCCCACACTAACAATGGTGGTAGAGCCAGGTAAGCTTGACATGAGTCCCCCCATTTTCCATCAGCAATGACAAAACCAAGAAGGACCAGGGTATGAGTGTGTGTCCCCCACGGGTCCCTCTGTGGCTCTGAGTTTGATCTGCTAGCTAGTCCAGTAAGCTGCTGAGGACTGCTGTGGGGAGGGGTAGGTACCCCAAGACAGACACAATGTTCTTTTTTCTGCCACAGAGCAGTATGCCTTCAGTGGTGCAGTCATCGAGCCCTTGGTAACTAGGGTCCAAGCTTTCCTTCCATGATATGTGATCTGGCTTTCAAAGAAAAACTTCAAAGCCAGATGTGGTGGCTTGTGTTTAGAGTCCCAGCACTTGTGAGTCCATGGTAGCCTGGGGTGCACAACGGGTTCACCTGCGTAACCAGACCCTGTCTCAAAAACAAACACCAAGAAATAAATAAAGGAAGTAAACTTTAGCCTCAGAGCAGCAGACAGATAGAAAATGAGTGGGCAAGAAGTTAAATAACCAATGAATAAAGCAGGCAGCTGGAGGTCAAAAGACCATGTGCACCTTAGAAGGAGCCTTTGGCAGATAAAGTGAATTGTACGCCTTGAAGGCAAATGCACATTCCCCACGCAGGCTGCTCCTGCTGAGCTCAACTTGCTAAGGACACAGGCCAGTTTGGGGGCTGCCTGGGTCAGACACCAACTGCTCAGTCTTAGCTCACGCTGCTAAGTTTTTCCTTGGCAGCCCCAGATCTGGGCACTTATCTGGTTCCTCCTCATGATCCACACTTTCCTTCTCAGGCTGAGCCATGCTGAGGTGGCCGGTGCCACAGGCAGCATCAGTGCCTTCAAAGAGGCTTTTCTGACAGCTGTGGGGACGATCAAGCCTCTGTGCAAGTAAGAGGTGGGAAGGAGTTCTCTTCAAGTTCATGGCCCCCCTCTTGGAGAAAATAAGCTGAAGGCTTCCTCCACTGAGACTTGTATATTATTATTTTTTTAAGATCAGCTGCAAAATGATTCATAAAACCTTGGAAACGGATTTAGTGTAAAGCCTGGAAGAACAATAGCTCATTGTGCACTGAGACTCCCACCTGATGTTCTGCCAAAGGCGTGATGCAGGCTCCCTCGAGATGGAGCTGCACCCAACAGTCACTTCCCAGCCTGCACTTTCTTGGGCTCCCATGGCAACACCAAGAGGACAAGTCCAGCATTCTGCTAGCATCACTGGGTGGCAGCCTGCTCTTGCGTCCAGGCCTCAGGACCATGCGAGGGGGGACGCTGCCTGCGTACCGGAAATCATGTCAACACCCTGCACTCAGGCTTTCCAAACTAAACTCATCTCACTAAACATGCACACACATGCATGCACATGTACACACACAGGCACACACATGTTAATTCTTCTCTCCATCTTTCCAATCATGAAGCTGAGAGTTTTGAACCAGTGGGCTCCTCTTCTCTTTTTAGCCCCATCTGGTTCAGTGGTCACGTGTGCCTCATCCTTTCCTCCTGTCTGTCTCTTCACACTCAGTTTGGTCTTGATCCCATGGTTGCAAAGTAAATAGAAGGCAGATTGGGAGGAAGTCGGATGTGTAGTTCAACTTCTTCATTTTGTAGATGAGGGAAAGGGAGTGTTTATCAGAGGAGGAAACGACGGATTATCATGCATGTCACAGGACCAAATGTTCAGATTTGCGTTTTCTCAGACAGGCATTTCCCCATACCAAAAATTTGAGTTTTTATAACTCTTTCAGCTGCCTCTGTGAGTGTGGTGGATTGACAACTTGTGGTCAACTTGTTACACCCAGATGAATTGAACTAGCATGGTGCTGGGTGCCAGAAACCCACCTGAGGATTGTTGCCAGCAGCATAAGAGGCAGAACTGGTGAGGGAGGAAGAGGACAAGAAGGAGGAGGAGGAGAGGGAGGAGGAGGAGGAGAAGGGAGAGGAGGAGAAGGAGGAGGAGAAGGAGGAGGAGGAGGAGGAGAAGGAGAAGGAGAAGGAGAAGGAGAAGGAGAAGGAGAAGGAGAAGGAGAAGGAGAAGGAGAAGGAGAAGGAGAAG
>NW_004524706.1:6038680-6061894 GCF_000260255.1 Octodon degus
GAAGGAGAAGGAGAAGGAGAAGGAGAAGGAGAAGGAGAAGGAGAAGGAGAAGGAGAAGGAGAAGGAGAAGGAGAAGGAGAAGGGAGCTGTTGGTTCTCTTGGAGGAGCTTGCCCTTCTGGCTTTCCTGATGAATTCAGCTTTTCTCATCATCAAAGGAGCTCATGACCTCACTGTCACTGAGGATGGCCATGTTCACTTTCGGGGAGCTCTGATCCTCACTTTGAGCATCACTTCCTGTCTCAAGGGGGGAGGATAGTGCACTGCTCAGCCTCTAGGTGAAGCTCATTCATTGCCTTGGCTTTCCTGATGGGAACCTGGCTTTCCTCATTGCTGGAGGAGCTCGGGACCTCACTGTTGCTGAGGATGGCTGTGGTACTTGGCGGGGGTGGGGGTGGGGGTGGTGCTCTGGTGCTTACCTTGAGCGTTGCTTCCTGGCCCCAGTGCAGATCCCTCAGCCTGCTAGCACAGATCCTTCATCCCGCTGGCACAGACTCTCTAGCTTCCACCACTGAACTTTGGGCCTTCTCAGTGCAGATCTGTGAAGTGGACCTACATGAGACTTCGTGGTGGGCTCTAGGCCTCCAGTTGGACTTACAGGAGGCGCTGTTATGAGCTCTAGGTCTTCAGCTGGACTCAGGCAAGATATTAGGATCAAGGCCCTCAGCTGAAGTCTTGGTCTTTAGTGTGTGGACAGGTTTCCTGTACTCTTTGTATAGAATGATTCTTTGGATGATTTATTATAAATAATCTTATAAAATATGTGTCCTCCATTGTAATGTATTATTCCCCTTGTAAAACCCCAAAGCACTACAGTGAGACTTCTCAATGAAACTAGCTCAGTGCTTCTTGCCTAGTCTCTGCCTCCTGCCGGACTCCCATGGCCCATCCTCTGGCTCCTGCTGTGAGTTTTCCACCATCTCAAGCTGTGGGACCCTCTAGCACCACCTGTGGCCCAGACTTTGCAGGTGAAAGGGCCTTAAGGACTGTAGATCTAGCAGAGACTTTTGAGGTTTTCTGGTCCAACTTGCTCATTTTGGTGAGTTTTTTTTTTTTTGGAACCAGGGATTGAACTCAGGCCCTTGTGCTTGCCAGGGAAGTGCTTATTCTACTGAGCCATCTCCCCAGCCCAACTTGCTCATTTTGATAAGGGGGAAATTGCAACTTGGGAATTTTTTTAAAAAAATTTTATTTATTTATTTATGTGTGTGTGTGTGTGTGTGTGTGTGTGTGCACGCGCATGTGTGTGTGGCCTGCTCAGCCCACCAGGGGGCGGGCTGGGAGACATGTGGTGGCTGGGGGATTGAACCGTGGTCCCTGGGCTTTGCTAAGCTTGCTCTAAGTAGGTGCTTCAGACCACTGAGCCATCTCACCAGCCCCTGCAACTTGGGAATTTTGAAGAGACTGATTGGAGGAAATTGACCAATGTTCCCTCTTTTGGGAAGATTCACAAAATTCTTGGTCCCATAAACAGACTTTGGGACATAGTTATAAAAGTTGGGGCTAAATTTGCTCAGCAGAGGCAGATCAGGCCCAAAGCCTGGGCAGCAGCAGGAGGGCAGCCATGCCAACTTTTTTTGTTTCTTTTCTCTTTGAGAGACCAGCATTTGCTTCTGTTTCCCCTGATGGTGTCCAAGGCTGCAATTCTAGACAATCACACCTCTTTCACCTTGCAGTGCAGAGAGGAAACTGGTAGCCCTGTGGACTATGGTATTGGCTGGATTCAAATTCCAACTCCCCCTCTAATTTCAGCACCCCGCTGATCCACTGTGGTTAGGAGCATGCTGGAGCTGGCTGAAGATAGCTGCTTGTTTTGACATGTTAGGAATTTTGTGAACCACTCTTTAAGGACAGCTATTGCTAAAGATTAACCTATATCAACTTATAATTAAGCTATATTTATAATGAAGATAATCCATACCAAGAATCACATAATTTTCTAATTTTTTTATTTTCCTAAATTATGGATGCAACCCTGGATGCAATTACTGTATACTCTGTCTGTATGGGGGAAATACATTCAAGACAGGGTGTCCCCCATCTCTGCTCACTTTGGACAATGGGGCAGTATTTGGTGGCTTGACACCAGTTAGAGGGGAAGCATTTACACTATGGAAATCAGGGAATGCTACCAATCTAGGTTTTTTAAAAAATTTTTTTATTTTTAGAACTTGTTAAACATTTACTGGAATATTCTTAATTGTGTATATTTGTGTAAGGAAAAGATTCTGGTTTTGTAGAGAAACCAGTTGAACCTTCGCATGTAAAGTATGATCACCAACTCATACTGGTGGGTGTTAAAGCTAGCAACTAACTGCACCTGTGTCTTATGGCCCCAAGTCCAGTTTTTTTTTTTCCTCTCAAATTAAATTTTTTACCTTTAGCTGCTTGTGGCAGCAATGCTGGCCCATTCCAAGCTCTGAAGGTAGGAGGCTTTCATGTGACGCGTGGACTGCCATGTGGCTCTTGCTTGCAGGTGTAAGAGTGGTAGAGTCTCAAGGAAGCAATGTGTGCTGTGGGAGGGCGACCTGGCTGTGAGGGAAGACGTTCCCGGATTTAAAGCTCTGCTCTGGGGCCGGGGAGATGGCTCAGCAAAATAAGCGCTTCCCTGGCAAGCACAAGGGCCTGAGTTCAATACCCAGTTCTGCCAAGAAAATAAAAATAAATAAATAAATAAATTCATCAGCTTCCACAACAAGACAGCTTTAAAAAAAATGAAAAAATCAAGCTCTGCTCTATGCTGCGACGTGGCTTCAGATGCTTGAGCACCTATTGGTTTTCTCATGTCTGTAGTGGGGCAATAACATCACGCATGGTCAGGGAGAGAATTAAATATATGATTGTTCCCAAAGACCCTGGTGTGGTACTGCATGTAATCAGCATGAACAAATGTCTCCTTCCTCTCTTTCTCTCTCCTCTCAAAGAAATAGTGCTGTACTGTCACCTAGGCTTATATCCTGGACCAACTGATGAGGCACAGGCTGCTTCCTTCTGGAGTCTGCCAACATCCCAATCTGCATTCTTATCCCATGGCTGGAGCCACTTGGAGCTTTGTGCAGTTGGTGGAATTCTGGAGCTCTGAGGATGCAAAGGCAAATGGAAAAGAAGGGACTCAAGTCTGGGAAATGCAAGGTAGCCTCAGCATCCTGCCCACCTTAAGCACCCCTGCCTTGCTTCCCCTACTTCTGCCTTAGCCCAGAGACCCATGTGTGCACTGCTTGGGTCTGTGCCATTCTAAGTCATGAGCATAGCTACCACCAATACTAAAGCCACCATATGCAACGTCAGATGCCCCTGCTCACCATGATGAGGCTAAGGTTGCCCACTATATCTCCCCTCCCCACCAGCATCCTGACTACAAAGCTGTCCTAAGCCAAAGCCATGCCAGTCCTCTTCCCTCCCAAGTGGGAAGCAGGGCTGACTCTGTTCTGTCAACCAGGCCAATACTGTCCGCATGCTCTGCTCCTGCCCCTGGGCTCCTCATTCACGCTGCTCTGCCCATCAACCTGGTCTGTCTCATAGCTCCAACCTCCCTTTTCCTCTCCCCTTCTCCTGTTCATTTTGGATTAAGAACAAACGGAACGCTTTTATCTAAAAATAAAATTTCCCTCCCTCAACCCACTGATTATTTATTCATTGCCTCCTTGAAAATTCTCAGAAAGGTGAGCATGGTCTCCTCTTCCTCCCTCCCTCCCCCTTTTCTCCTCACACATTCCAATTTTCACTCATCCAGTCCAGAACTAATTCTTGTCAAGGCCTCAGTGTTACTTCATCCATAGCCAATGGTTAGTTTCAGTCTTTTGAGGACCTCTCTGGGCTATCTGACACTTTACTGTTTTTCTCCCTTTCTTTAAAACCCTCTCCAGCCTGAATGCTGTTCTAGATCTCCTACTGTGTTTTCCACAGGTCCTTTTTGTGCTCTTCTGCCCCAGTCTTTCCTGCCTTTCTACTGCTTGGGATCCTGAGTCTCTGGCTTGGCCTCTTCTCTCTCCCTCCCTTGGTTCTCCTTGGCCACTCTCCCTCCTCTCACCTCAGAGCCTTCCACTGGCACTCTGATGATGCCCCAGGATCAGTTCTCTCCAAAGAGCTTTTGTCTTCAGGCCCATGAACATACGATCCTGGAATGACACCCTTGGTGACACTCTGCAGCTTAGATGGAATAAATCTGAAAAGTTGTCATTTTTCCTTGAATCTCCACTTCCTTCTGTGTTCTGCTCAGTCCCAGCATTCCTCCAGAAACCCACATATGAATTCTGGATGTGACCGCAGTGTTCCCCTTTTCCCTTGTCCAATAGCCCATCCTGTTCTGTTGACTCAACTTATAGACAACCCTTGAAATACATCTTCTTCTTTCCAGTAGAAGAATCCCTGTTGTCCTCAGCCCTGGCTTTTCATCTGGGGTGCTCCAGTATGAGAGTACTCTTGACTAGTATCAACATCATGTCTTCTTCTGCATTCATTCAACCTTGCTGCCCACCACTTACCTAAGATGCATATGGTTGCTGTGTGGAATTCTCCAGTTCCTGATTTAGGTGAGCTCCAAACTCCTCACTGTGGATTGATGGGTCCATATGACTTTACCCCTACATATCATCTCATTTACATTTCTTCCTAACCCCTCTTCTTTTTCGGTTTTAACCATGCTGAGTAACTTATAGTCCCCTGAATATAGTATGGTTACCTTTACTCTAAAATGTAGGCTTAATGCAGACAGGGATTTGGGACTCTTTTATTCACTGTTGTGTCTATAGCCCTTAGAATAGGCCTAGGAACCCATGAATCAGTATGGTTGAACAACTAAATAACTACCTTCTCCTCTCTTCTGTGGAGATTCCTCCCTGCTTGTGCTGCTCAGACATTCCCTTCTCTAAAAGCTTCCTTGATCTTATTGGGTTGGGTCAGTGGCCTGCTCCTTCACATAATACCCTTGGCATCCACATTATATTGTTCATTTCTTTTCTTCAGAACAGTGCCTTTGTTATTTAGGCATCCCCACTGTCAAGCCCAGAACTTTGCCCTGGGGAGATTCAGGAAGTGTTTGTCAAGGGAATGAGGTACTGGATGGGTGTTGGCCTACTCTCAGCCCACTTCTCACAGTAGCATCTTTCTCATTTCTCAGACTTCTTCCAAATGCTTCCAATATGGTTTTTTGTGACTTCATCACTCCATGAGGAATTTTCAGGGTCAAAAGTCCTTGCAGTAGATAAGGGCATCACTATCCAAGGGCCCTCTTCAGGGAGCTTGGTGACTTCCTGAGACTTGATCAACAGCATTGGGTTTCTTCTTGAGAAAATACAGTATAGGATTCCACTTTCCAAAAGATCCAGGCTCAGAATGAGTCAGCCATTCCTATAGGCTGGGATTTGGAAGTGCTTCCATTTGAACAAGGACTTGGTGTTAGCCATGGAAATGCAGGTGGAAGCCCTGCCACAACTTAAAGTCCACGACTTGGCATCACAAAGAAGTTGCTCCAAGAGTACCAGATGATGGGCCTTGTGAGGTACCACAACTGACTCCTGTCTGCTGCTGGGAGGGAAAATCATACTTTTGGCCTCTTCTTCCTAGCTAAGATGGTCTTCAGGAATGAGAAGACACACTGCTAAGACACACTGCTGGAGAAACAACTTATTTGTAATCCCTGAACAAGCCTGAGGTCAGGTCCCATGCCCTCTTCTTTTATTCCTTCTGAACATTGTCCTTATCTCAACAGACTCTTATCCCCCACCACCTTTTCCCTTGGTTCCCTTTATCTGTCCTCTATCTCTAGACAGCTTCAACCTCAGCTTCAAGGTCTCACTACTTTCAAGTATCTGCTGCCCCTAACTTACCTGTAGCTCTGTGCTAACCCTGAACCTTGGGAAAAATATTCAACTGCATCTTTTTTTCTTTCTGGAAACAGCCAGACCTCCTTGAGCCTCCTAAAGATCATTACTCGTAGCCCAGGCCAGGGCTCTCTCCAGTCTTTTTATTATGAGTGATTCCTGATTAGGAGCCCTAGGGTGGCTGCTCCCAACCTTCTCCACTCTCCTCCAGACTCTGGGATGACACAAACAAGGTCTCCTGTCTTCCCAGGGAGATACCAAAGCTGTTCATTTCCTTCATTTCTATGTCTGGATTGCTGGGTATCTTCATTGGTGCCTATTCTCTATCGGAGTTAAAGCTCCTCTCTCATTCTGAGGCTCATCCCTCCTCTCTTTGTTATTTAATTCTCACCCCACTCCTGATACCTCTGAGACTTACTCCATCAGTCACTCTCCCTTTCTTGCATTTCCCATCTTTTCTCTTTGGTTGACATCTTCCTAGAAACTCACACATGTGCTCAGGTCTTCCTGACCCCCTTGAGTGACTGCTTGATCTATCTGCATCACTCACTTGTCACCGCTGCCACTTCCTCACCACCCACTCCTTCCTCAATCCTTGTGCAATCTGGCTTCCACCCCCACTTCTCTATGGAAACTGCTCTTCTAATTTTTCTAGCAGCACCTCCATCTCCAGATTAGATGCATTCATGGAACATTGGAAGCACCAAGAAAGCTAAGTAAGGCTTTCCTTTCAAGGCTGATTAGAGTGCCAGGAAGGGTCAAGGGTGATAAGAGTTCTTAGCCAGGGGTAGATTCACTTGCAGGTAGATGGGTCTTCAAATAGCTGCTGCCCCTGTTCTTTATGCCCAGTGATCTTGTGTGATCCCATTGGGTTAAAAGATAATGCCTTCTCAGGAGCATCCCCCAATCCAGCTGCCACCTCACCAGGGCATTCTTATCCAGGCCCCTTATTTCTACAGTCTGAGCCTGTCAAGAAGAGTCTTCAGGCTCCTTCCTATTCCCACCAGCCTCCTTAAAGGGAATGTTTGATTTGCTAGCCAATCTGATCTCTACTCTAACTATCACAAACTGATCAACAATAGTTTCTCATACTGGCAAGAATGAGGTGTTCTCAAGCCATCTGACATATCAAATCAGATCAGAAATGTCTAATGCTGTGGGGCCCCAGCGAGCATGGGGCCTTGACATAGTTGACACGATTTCTGCAATGGATTTCTGTGCAACTGAAAAGAACATAATTACAAGGCATAACCCTTTAAAAACATTCTGTAAAATGAAGTGTTCTGGGGCTGGAGCTATAAGTCAGCAGCATAAGCTCCTGCCTGGCAGGTGCAAGGTCCCAAGTTAGGTCACCAGTACTGAAAAAAAGTGTTCTGTCCCCCCTTTTTTTTGTCTACCTGATAAGATACTATCTACTGTGTTTTTGCCACTTTTGGTGCATTTTATCTTTGGCGAATACTTGATAAATGCTGAATAAATGGATAAATGTGTGAATGGATGAATAAATATTGCAAAGATAAAGATCTTTTAAAATAAGTTTTTCATGAACCAATTGTACCTTGATGGCAATATTATCTGGGTAATTTTGACCTTAAGCACAGCCCTATCCTTGGATATAAGAGGATAGATGGGTTGATGAAGAAAACACATAAATGCGAGGGTCTGAGGATGCCTTCTATTTCAATGTCTGGAGGGTCCCTACTTTGTGGGCCATACTCCCCTAACTGGACCATGACCTCCACCCCTGCTCCAAGTCTATGGGTGAGCTCTGTGGAGTTGTGTCTTACCTGGACATTCTTCAACACTTCCTCCCATTGAAGAGTGTCCTAAGAGAAGTCATGCTGCTGATTGGAGCCCTGGGCTGGTGCTCATCAGGATGACCAGCCTCCTGCAGAATCCCACTGTCTCCCTCCCATTGATTTGGCCAGTATCTTTATTGTCTGCTCAAATGTAATTAAAGAGTCCTCTGATGGTGCCAATTAAAGACTCAGAGGGACAGGAGCGGGTGCTCAGGCATCACATGGTGCGGCGCAGTGAGGCTGTAAACATCCATTAGCCATTACAGTTCTCATTAGTCCATGAAAAACAACTCATTAGTGTCCATAGAACTGACAGGTAAATACAGCTAATGGGCTAAATCTATCAATAAATTCATTGTGTGCAAAATCAGGGTTTCTGTCATTGTGCTGCTTGCAGTGACTAATCAGAAGGTTAAATACTCCTCCTGCAAAAATATATATAAGTTGCAAAGCACTTAGCCTGATAGACTGTGAAAAAATGGCATGTGAGAAACTAATGAAGACATCAAAGGCTTTATTTATACGTAGGGTGGGTTCATTTCAAGTTCAGGTTGCTATGAACTGTCACAGCTGTTTAGCTGAGACTAAATTTTAGAAAGCATATTGATTTGTTTTAATTTAAATGGGGCAGTTTACAAAAGCTGCTTGAATCTGAAGTTATCCAGAAATGATTGCTCATGTATGGTGGAGGGAGGCCTCAGCATGCTCCTCCCAGCAGCCCATGGAACCTCTTAGAGGAGGTTTCTTCTCCTCCAACTGTCCCAGCAGCAGAGGACCGTACAGTGGGATGTGCTCTTGGAGCTCATCTAGCCCCACCTCCTCATGGTGCAGTGGGAAGCCGAGCCCAGGGAGGGCTGGCCACAGGCCTCGGGCTGCTTGGTGCCTTGGTGGCAGAGTCCAGATCTCTTAGACCATTGCTTCCTACACTGCCCAGTGCTATCCCTTCTTCCTGGAGAAACCACAGTGCTCTTGGGATAGGCAGGGTCACTCACAGAGGAGGCTGATCTGCCTGGGTGTTTGTGCCATGTCTCTACCACTGGCCTTTCCTATCCCAGCAACAGCTACTTTTTTTTTTTTGTATTTTAGTAAAGGCCTACAGGGTCTCACCATGTAGATTGGACTCAGTGATCTGCCTGTGTTCAACCTCCCAAGAGATGGGATTATAGATGCGCCCCAACGTGTCCAGTCTCAATCACCACCATCTCAGTGTACCCCAGGGCAGGGCCAGCACCCTGGCCGCGGTGTCTTCCTAAACAGGCACTTTAATCCCCTGAGTTATTTGGTCAGCTCAACAGCTACTTTAATCTAGAAGACACTCCTTACTTGCTCTTGGATTCAGCTCCACTTCTGCCTTTGGAAGTCTGTGCTGTAGGAATCAGTGGAAGCTTAGGCTTTATTTTAGCCAAGGAGATTCCAGCTCTAACAGCCTTTGCCCAGCCTTCTGCCAAAATGTCCCTTTTCAACTTGTTAGATGTAATGAAGGATTTCTTCATCTCAAAAGGACAACACATTAGGAAGGAAGTTATAAACTGGTGACTGGCAAGTAATGTATGGCTTCTCTGCTCCAATTTCAATTTGTGATCAGCATAACATCTAAGATATTTTATATAAAAATTTGGCTTTCTAGTACTCTTGGGCAATCTGAAAATCTGGTCACATGGGACTCTGTTGCCAGCCTGGCCCTGGTGGCTAGGTTTGGGCAGTGATTGCCCCTTTGGATGGCACCTGTGCTTTTCCCAACAGCCTGTGCTTTATTAGAACACAGCAGCACCCTCTCTGATGGCCATGCTGAAAGCTACCACGTGCCATTATCTCTACAGTGACTCCTGAATGCTCCCAGCTGTTTTGGTTCCCATCTTTAGATTCAAATCCCAAGAAACTATAGCTAGTTAGAGCTTATTTCCTCCTCTACCTGCCAGGGTCAAGGATAGCAAGTATCTATCATTTTAGCTCTGGCATGCAGAAGAGAACCTGCATCCCAGATAACTCCCATAATGGTAGGACCCAAACCCAAGGAGGGCTTCCTGAGGTGGATCTATCAGAAATGCCAGATGTCCACTCCAGCCTGCTAACCTGGCCGCCTCAATCAGCATCCTCCCCCACCTGACACTTCTGCAGCCACTCCAAAGAAAGCATGTGTGAGCATGCAGCTGTCCTGCAGAGAAGATCTTGTCATTCTCCTTGAGGATAAAGTCCACAGCACTTAAATAACTGTAAAGATTTTCCACTCTAGCCTTCTCTCCCTCCCTCCCTCCCTATCTGGTGCCTCTCTGCTCTAATTTCTGCTCTAGCAGCAGTGTCCCTTCCGGTCCTGTCAACTATCCTCATTGATGTCTGTTATGGCTGGCTTGTGTCTAGATGCCCCTCCAAGCATCATGTGGTCATAGGTGGGGCTTCTTACAGGTAGCTGGATCTAACATGTGTGATGTTGGAATTAAGTGTGAGAATTGGGATTAGGGGTGTGTGATTGCTAAATTAGTCCACTGATTTGTTTGGCAGGGTTCTGGGTGTGGACAATGGGAAGGCCCACCCAGGATGTGGGTAGCACCACCCAGATAGTCTTTCTTACTGCTTTGCTGGGCTGCTTCCTTCCTGCCTTCTGCCTGCCATAAACTGTTCTACCTTTGTGATGTCCCTCTGCCATGCCACTCTGACCTAGAGCCAGCTGACTATGGACCGAAACCCCCACAACATGTAAGCCAACATAAATCTTTGTTCTTTAACTTTGGGTGTTGGGTGTTTTGTCCCAGCAATGAGAAAAGTAACTAAGATAGCATCTCTTTCATATGGTGAGGAGAGCCACTATTTCTTTGGGCTGGAACATTCTTGCCTAGATATTTGATGTCCAGCTTCATTCCAGTCTCCCCAGCATTTTCTCCTTCCCTCAAAATTGCTAAGCTGGTTTTGGAGACCTCTTCTCCGCTTACTGTCCCTTTGGCTTAGAGTGTGTTTCCTTAGATCTCTCCATTGCTGGCTCCCTCTCGTCATTCAGCTGCCAGCTCAAATATCACCTTCTCAGAAAAGCTTTTCGCAACAATCCCTCCCACCCTGTCTCTCTTCTTCATGGCACCAAGTGTAGTCTGAATTTGTATCATTTCCTTGTTTGTGCTCTTGGTTATTTTACAACTTGTTTTCCTACAATACAAACTATATTAAAGCAAGACTTTGTCTCACTTGTTTGCAGACATGCTTCCAGTGCCTAGGAGAAGGCTTCAGAGGGCTGATCAACAAAGAACTGTCAAGGGAACAGAATGAAAGGTCCCTGGAACTGGAGAGCATCTCAACCACTTTTTTTAAATGTCAGAGGGCACTGATGTCCAGACAGGTCAACCTAAGTAAAATGTGAGCACCAAAGATGGAAGGCAAGTTCTAAGAAACAATAAAAAGATATTCAAACCCATTATAGAACTTTTGTTATAGTCACCTGAATGGACTAGTATGGGTAAGGGAGCCCTCTCTTACACACACTTGTTTGGTCATAGTGAAACATGAGGCTATGTCTATGGGAGAGGAGAGATGGATTTTGAACACAGGGACTACCCAATGCAAAATCCATGGGGCTAGAGGAGGAATGGTGAATTTGAGAAATAATTGATAGGTCAATGTGGTCAAAGCAGGAAGAATTAGGGTGGTGAGATGACATTAGTGACAAAGCCAGGTGGCCCATCTCATGCAGAAACTCTGTCAGGAACACTTATTGTCACATATATTATTATTATTATTATTATTATTATTATTAAATTGCTATATATTATTATTATTATTATTACTTTTTTTCCAAGATGAGAAAGATTGACATGTATTTGTTGGCTGGTGGGAACAACCTGATAGAAAAGAAAAGCTCTGACGACACAGGAGACTGAAAGGATAATGGCTGAGTGATTTGTCACAGCAAAAAATGGGAAAGAGCCTAAAATGTCCATCAAGAGAAGAATAGATAAGTAAAATATATTATATTCAAAGTGACACGATGCAGTGCAGCTGACTCATCACCTCCAGGAACAAATTTCAACAGCAGGAAGAGACTGCTGCATGGCTCAGTCATGCCAAGAACTCCTGTGCTGTAGACATGAACCCAGGTCACCCAGGCCCCTTTCAAGGAGCCATCCAGCTTCATGTTACTCAACAAATACCTGAGACAATGAACTTATGAAGATAAAAGGGTTATGTTGGGTCTTAGTTTTGGAAGTTCTAGCCCATGAATGCTTGGCTCTGCTGCTTTAGGCCTGTTAGGAGCTGTGGGAAGCTAAGAAACTGATCAATGTGTGTAGGTGTGACTGGGCCTCAGTGCCGGAAGCAAACAAGCTACCTCAGTCTTGAGAAAAAAAATCCTGTCTAGTTCAGGCCAGCTATTAGTCGCTAGGCAACCTTGTGTCATGTGTTACAAACTTTGTAAAAGTATAAATAAAGGATCGTTTTGTTGTGCGTGGAGTTAGTCTTGCCCATCAGGGCTTTTGTTTCTTGTCTGTCTTTCTCATTCCTGTCACTGTGTCTCCCTGGGTAGAACCATTCACAGTAAGGCCAGTGGATCCCTATAAGGCCTATGGCACGGCAGCCAGGAAAAGCAGGACGTGTGGAACAAAACTGCTCACTTAATGTCCGGGGGCAAAAGGAGAGGAAGAAAAGGCTGAGGTTCCTCAGTTCCCATTAAGAGCATGCTTCAAATTACCTAAGGGGCTCATCTTGTAAAGACTCTACCACCATCCAGAATGTGGACCAAACTTTAACACACAGACCTTCCGGGGACGCTCAAGACCCAGAGTATCCTCAAACACTTTCACATATCATGAGAAGATTATGGCTATGTTTGGAGCTATTTGGAAATTTTTTCTTCTCTTTTTCTTGGTCAGAAAATCTTGCACGATGGTGTTGGTGAGGGTGATGATGGTAGTGGTGGTGGTGGTGGTGATGATGATGATGGTGGTAGTGGTAGTGATGGTGGTGGTAGTAATGGTGTTGTTGGTGGTGGTGGTGGTGATGGTGGTGTTGGTGATGATGGTGGTGGTGGTGGTGATGGTAGTGGTGGTGATGATGGTGATGAGATAAAATAAAAAATAGCAGCTACTAATCGTGGAGTGTTTCATCATTTCATTTACCTCATAGAAATTATATTCTAGGTAAATATTAAATGATCAGTTCTACCAATTGTTAATCTGAGTTATGATAAATGCTATAAGGGAGCGAGATCAAAGAGGGGCCTTGATTAATCTGGAAAGATCAAGAAGTGTTGCTTAATGTGAGAGCAGAAGAATTAGCAGGAGTCAGGCAGGCCAAGGGGAGAAAGGAAGCAAAGGAGAAAATATTCTAAGCACTCATTCAACAAACGGTTACTGAGAATGAATCCCGCCCTACATGTGGGAATGCACCAGCAAGGGGCAAATCCCTACCTTATGCGGCTACCATTGTGATGGAAAGAGGCAGAGAGCAGACCAAAATGATCTATGAAGATGATAAATTTTCATGGTGTGGGGAAAGGGGTTGATTAGTATTTTAAACAGAGTTATAGAAAAGTTCAAGAGAGGTGCACTTGCCTGCCTTGTGTAGCATCCCAGTACCCCAAGGCTACAAAACAGCAAGTGCAACAGTGTCAGGTGGGAATGAGCAGGTCACGCTTGGACACAGCAAGAATACCAGTGTGACTGGGGCTAGGAAAAGGCAGACTATGGAGAGACTAAGGTCTGAGTGATAGAGACAAAGGCTGGATTGTGTAGGGCCTTGTAACAGCATTTTAAGCTTTGATAATTCTAGGACTTAGCTGGCCTAAGACTCAGATGCAGTATTTCTTGGAAAAAGTCCAGGATCCTTGGGTCTTCAGTGAACAAATGGTATGTGGCCTGTTTAGTTTGTTTCAGCTGCAGAGGTAAAGAATTCTTCAGTGCCCACCCCTTCGCTTCGAGCCATATATCTTACCTTATCACTCCCGTCCATTTAGCATGAGCCATATACTCCACTCCACAGGAGAACTCTCACTTAATTAATTTTAGATTTAAAGCAACAAGAAGTCCTTATATTAAAAACGGAGTGGGGGGAGAACAGCTTGTTAATTAAAATGTCAGTTAGGGTGTTCCTGGCGAAAACTATGATTAGTGGGTGTTTCCTTTAGTTACAAGCCCTTGTGCTTTGATATTTCATGTATGAATTTAAGGAACTTCACACATGTGCCCAGCACCCTGGAGACAGGCTACATTTCATGGTTGTTTCAATGCACAGTTCTGTTGTGCAAACTCCACTGTCCCCCACTTTTGTACCTTAAGCCTGCCTTAACAGCCGACCACAACCCTCTTATCTGGGATGGTTGCCCTCCCCTCTCGTCATGTGCCATTCCACCTGGCAGGCTCTTATCTTTTCTGTCTTTGGAAAATTTCTTCCCCCTTCAGGGATTAGTGCCACCATTTCCAAATCCTTACTAGATCTCCCCATCAGGAATATTTCTGACTTACAACACACCACCTCTATCTTTTGTAGAATCTCTGTGGGAAAAGTAAGTTGTCAGCTACCTTTTAAGAAGGGTGGAACCCATGGAAAATCTGTTTGGTTGTGTTAGGGGCTGGGTGTGGAGAGGCCTGCCTGGAAAACCCAGGGGAAGCCTATGCCAAGAGACTGTCAAGCATGGGAGAGCTGCAGAAATGCCTGCAAGTGGGGGATGCTGAGTTGAGGGAGCTGCTAGCCATGTAGCAGTGGCACTGAAGAGGAGATGAGGTGGGAAAGGCTCAGAGGGAGAAGAGGGAGCTGATGGGTGAACAGCATGTTCTGGGAGCTACATCAAAAAATGTTACATGCCTGGTGTTCTATGTACATCTCTCTTATGTCTTCCCTTGACATCTTTAGTGAGACCGTATACTCACTAAGACTTTGTAGGATTGGAATACATGCTTTCTGGAAGGATAAAGATCAAACACTATGAGTGATCTGAGGCTCATGCTCCTTGTATAAAGTTAGTCTGCCATGGTGTCATGGTTGCTGGCAAGATATGGGACTCATAAATGAGACACAAAGGACACTGTGACTCATGGCAATAGAAGTAGCCATTGTGTTGGCTCCCAAAGCTCCAATTCCCAAAGGTGACACAGAGATAACTAATTAACACAGTAGCATGTGCAGAGGGTTTCATTAGCTGAAAGGAAACCCTAGCTCAGGGAACCCAAGTCTTTTATAATGAACAGTAAGACTACTTGAAATTTGCCCTAGAGAATGGTAACTTTATTAGGTTGGACAACCAATAAACTTCCTTGCTGCCCTAGAGAAAAAACTATTTCTAGTTTCTAAGACTATGCATTATGCAAACATTCCAAAAGATAGTCCTAAACAAGGTGTCTTTGCTTCCAAAATGTAAAGAAATGCAATAGACTCCTAGAATATAGTCTCCCTAGAATGTGACATAATGCAGTTTTCTGCTTTAAGGCAGATGTAGGATGGAAACAGAGGTTGTTTATGAGGTCCTAGTGACAGCCAGGTGATGAGTTTTATAGTATGCTTTTTAAAAGATTAAATTATTATATGCTGTATCAGTTAGTTATTGCCATATAACAAATTAACCAGAACCTGGGACATAAAATAAAAATTATTTAGACTGCTCATGAACTTGAGTCATCCAGAGGTTTTGCTGATTTGGGCTGGAGTGGGCTGATCTTGATTCTGCTTTCTTATGCTGCTTCCAAGCTGGCACAATGGCACCAACTTGGCCCTGTTTCATGTGGTCTTTCATGGCAAAACAAAGTTCTAAGAGCTAAAGGAGCAAGTCCCGAGATCTATTAGGTATAAATTTGGAAATGCCACATTCTGCCCACCAGGGAAAAGCACAAGATCAGCCCAGACTTAATTCATAACAAATAAGCTCCATCTCATTTGAGAGAAAGTCCAAAGTCACTTTGCAAAAGCATGTAATATATAGGCCGAGAAATACTTGAGTCTATTTTTTAAAAATATTTGTTTGTTTATGTATTTATTTATTTGGTTCAGGGTCCTGCTATGCAGCTCGGACTCATAATGATCCTCCTGTCTCAGCCTCCTCAGCACTGAGATTACAGGCATGTGCCACCATGCCCAGGGTTCCAGGGTTGGTTGGCATGGCATGTGGTACTGGGGACTGAGATCACCGAGGGTGCTTAGACCAACAAGCTATCTCCCCAACCCCTTGAATCTACTTTTACAACTAGTCTGTGACATTTGCTTTCCCCACTGGGCTCTGAGCTCTTAGATGACAGCAATTATATCCTATTCATCTAGGTGTCCCCCCAAAGCCTCATGTAGTTTTGGGATGGCTTCTAGAGTTTGTGATTGATTTTTTTGGGGGGTGGGTGCAGAACCGGGGATTCAGGCCCTTGCGCTTGCCAGGGAAGCACTTATTCTACTGAGCTATCTCCCCAGCCCCTTATATCCCACTTGTATTTGTACATTGGTGAGTAGCCTGGGCTGGGTATAAAGAAGGCATCAATAATGTCCTTTGAGTGAGTAAGTGCTGTGCAGTAGGATGGATGAGTGATACACAATGAGGAGTTCTTTCCTGTGAGAACTAGACAGTCTAGTGGAGAGATCATAAAGGGAGAGCCATTGTATCTGTGCCAAATCTGAGCGGCCTCACCTTAAAGCATGGCCTGTCAGCATGTCCTTGTATCCACTACTACTGTATCCACTGGGACCTCATCATCACTTGCTGGGATGCTACAGAGCTTTGCTATTGTTTTGCCTGCCTTGTCCTCCCTCCATCCACCACCTTGATGCTAGGAATCTTTCTAAACTGTATGCCTGACTCCATCCTGCCTCAATTTAAATTCATTGCCAGCTTCTCAAGGCTGTGCAGGTACAGTTTCAGCTGTACAGTCTCACTCAGCATGGCATTCAAGGCCCTTCACATTGGAACTCAAATTGTATTGTCTGTGTCTCCTGCACTCCTCCTACATCAGGCCCTCAGATCTCCAACATGCAGCAGATTTCCCTGCTCCTTGGTCCCAGTGCGCTACTTGGCCTTGGCCTTCCTGAAAAGGTATCTGCCCAAGCTATGTGCTTGGACTAGTCTGCAAGAATAGGTTTAGATCTCATGTGTTTTGGGGGTGATTAGGTCATGGGGATGCTCATTAGATCAGTGGATCCATCCAGTGAGGAGTATGGTAGCTGGGTGTGCTTTTGCAAGAGGCAGGGAAGCTGGGTAGGTCAACCTGGAAAAGCATGCTCCTGTTCCCAGCTCCCACCTTCTCTCTTTACTTTCTGGCTGCCGTCAGTGAGCAGTTTTCCTCACCAAGTCCTTCTACTGTGTACTTTTGCCTTGGAGTTGGCTGACATCGGGCTGAATCCATTGGGAACTTTGAGCCAAATAAACCTCTCTTTCCTTAAGTTTGTGTGTTCCAGAGATGGGATGGTGATGAACACAGGGATATTTTCTTGTCCTACAGATAGAGCAGCCTGGGGTCTCTGTGTGGCCCCTGTCATGGTTTGGAACACTTTAAGGACCAATGTGCTCCTCCTGGTTTCCTTAGGGCTTTTACCTACCATCATGAGTCCCTGAGAGCAGAAAGGGGAATTATACAGGAGTGATTCATGTGTTTGCCAAATCCAAAAATCCAACCAAGATTCAGAGAGAGAGAGAGAGAGAGAGAGAGAGAGAGAGAGAGAGAGAGAGAGAGAGAGAACAGAGACAGAGACACAGAGAGAGAGACAGAGACACAGAGAGAGAGACAGAGACAGAGACAGAGACAGAGACAGAGACAGAGACAGAAGAGGAGGAGGAAGAGGAAGAGGGGAAAGGAGAGGGATGAGGAGAGGGAGATGGGCTGGAAGTAGGGAGAGAACTCTGAACACAGCCAGCACCTGGGTAGCCAGTCCAGTGCATCTGGTTCTGGCCCCAGCCACAGCCCCCTTCGCTGGACCTAGAGCTCCTCTCCCAGCTATCCTTTCTGGAAGAGTCCAGAGCCTGTGGACTAAACACTTTTCACCCCAAGACTCCCAGGAGCAGTGGAGTCCTTGGGTCAGTCTCTACTCCCAGGAATGACTGTCTAGCACTGCTGGAAGTGGCTTGGGGGAGGCTGGTCTCCCACTGTTTAGGGTTTTCAGTCTTTGTTAATAGCTTTATTTAATTTGTTACTTAATTACTGTTTACTGACTATGCTTGTAGATAACATGTATTTATTTACTGTGCACTTTGTCTAATTTTAGTAGATTCTTTTCTTTCCCTTTCTTTATATCTACATTATTTACTCTAATAATGCATGATTAAGTAAAAAAAAATTAAAACACAATACAGAGAAAGTAAAAGTCCTTTGCCATTTTATCCTTCAGAGATAACCACTGTTGACAGTTTGGTGTATATTCTTTCAATTTTTTTTTCATGCTTATAGAAATATATAGAGAGGTGACCCAAATATATCTAAGAAGACTTTAAGGCTGGTCTCTGCTCAACAATCATCCAAAATAACCCAAACCAAACGGCAGGAGCCTGAAAAATAATGTAAATCTTTATTGTTGGTTTCCTTAAAAAGACAGGGTAGGGGCTTTTCACACTTTCCTACATGCTGGCTGCAGACATCTCTCTCCTCCAAGTGTCTTATTCATAGCAGCTGCCGAAAGTCTCTCCTGCTTCCTCCCACTCAGATCTTCCTTCTTTGGGCTGTGCCCTCCTGAACTCTATTGACATGGCCCTCACCCCTAAAAATAGCTCCCAGAAAGTGCTGCTTCTCTGTGTGTGCTGTCTTCTAAGAGGCAGCCCCACTGGAATTTTTAAGACAAAATGTGCTGCATCTCTTTATCAACATAAATAAAACCATATTATACCCATTGTTCAGTGAAACACTTTCCCCCACACACCCTGCAGGATCGCGGATATGTTTCCTCAGCTGTGCACTTAAAGCTACAGTTCCCTCGGCGTAGCGTCTAGCTTCTTGGACTGTTGGTCTGTGTATAACCAGTCCTTTACTGCTGGACCTTCCAGCTTTTACTACTAAGAACAGGGCTGTAGTGAACATTCCTATAACTTTGAACTTTTATGCCTTATCTTTTTCTTCTACACTGAGCTTTTAGCCTGATCTAAGCTTTGCTGTTCTAGCAAAATGTCTAACACAGTTGTAGGGTTTCTGTTGCTGTCTTAGAACCATAAGTGTGTCCATGGTCTTCATCCAGCTTCCTGTGGGAAACTCTTCCCTCCCTGGAGGCAGATCCTTGTGACCTGCCGCCGTGACTCTGGGCACAGATGAAGACATGACCATGCAGTCGGCCAGAGCATTCTCATTGCTGGCTGCGATGACAAGCCAGCCAGCTGCCATTGTCGGTCTCCAGTCCCTACCCTGCAGCCCCAGGCCCCCACTACAGTCTTCTCTTTCTCAGCTGTGGAGCCACCATCCCCTGCTGCTAATCTCTCCTGATTCTGTTCTTCCTTGCTTAAACTCAATAGTGGTCCTCCTGGATTTCTATGCCTAAAGTCCTGCCTTTTCAATCTGCCTCCTGGACTCCTGGGGGCCTGGCTTCTCCCTACCCCTTCACCCTGGGGCTCCAGATTCTCTCACACATATATCATGCTCTTGGTTGATCATATCTCTTCCTATTTCTTTTTCTCTTTCTTTCTTTCTTTTCTTTTTTTCTGTATTTATGACAAAGTTTACAGGGTCTATAGGGTCTCACCAGGTAGACTGGACTCGAACTGATCCACCTGCATTCAGCTTCCTAAGAGCTAGGATTACAGTTGCACACCACCATGTCCAGTCTCTAATGCTGTCTCAGCATACCCTGTGGGTGAGGCCAGCACGGTACGCCGGGGATCAAACCACAGTTGCTGCATCTGCCTAAGCAGGCACTTTAATCCGCTGAATTATTTGGCTGGTCTTCTTCCTATATTTTGAAGATGCCCTACATTTTGTAGCTCCAGCGCTGGTCAAATAGCTCAGCAGATTAAAGGGCCTGCAAGCAGGCAAAGGGGCTGATGTTTTGATCCCCAGGTCTGCCATGCCAGCCCCACCCCCGCAGTGCCTTGAGATGACAATTGAGACTGGGCATGGTGGCATGCACCAGTAATCCCAGCTCTTAGGAGGCTGTAACAGGCGGACCACTACAAGTCCGATCTAGTAGTGAGACCCTGAATACCCTGTAGACCCTTCTCTAAAATGTAGCTCCTACCCCCGACCCTTCTCTTACTAGTATAGGAGTCTCACTCCCAGACAATGTAGGTCTAAGTTTTACTTAAGCATTAGACTCCAGGCTACCAAACCTCTCCTAGCATACGTGTGGAATGATCCATTATGTCTTCTCTGTGGCTCCCTAAACATGTTGGCATAGACTTCCTCATATATTTGAAGCAATGGAGCATGGAGCTGAGATCGTGAAGGGCTGGAGTGACGAGGCTGGCTGGGTGTTGCTTTTTGTGTCTGTAACCTGAGGGCATGTCCATGGAGAGTCTTTGAGAAGACTATCTTGTGCTTCCTTAGAGCATATCTGCTCCTGGACTGCCAGACTACTGTCAAGATGCTCAGGAGTCCCCCGGCAAATGTTTTCCACACCAAGACACAGGCTTTGACCTTTTTCATGACCCCTTTTATGACTGGAGAAGCCATAAAAGTGTTCTCCTGCTGCTGTAGCCCATTGGTTCCATGTAAGTAATAAGATTTCGCAGACTCCAGGGGAGGGGAATTAGACCCCAGTTCTATGAGGCCCTTGTCTATGTGTTTTAGATTTTGCTTTCTATCTTGTCTGCGTCCCTTTTCTCCCACTCCTGACCCACTAGAAAAATTGAATCCTTGGAGGAAGAGACCTTTCTATCTGTTTTTTTTTTCTGTTCCTCATGTCTGCTCTGTAGAAAACACATCAAAGTTTCATAAAAGTGATGTGTAGCATCCTGTGAGGTGTACCAGAGACCTAGCAGGTGCCCCCCGTTCTCTGTGAGAGCTACTCAAAAGCATCACTGCACTCAAATATATTTTCAGAGCTGTTTTGTGGTTGGAGTCCCTGGGCTTTACTTACTGGTTGTCCTAGCCCCCAGGCTCCCCTGTCCTCAGTTGCCCACTGGTTTCTGGCACTAAAGCATGCCAAGAAAGAACTCCTAATTTCATCTGAGACCCCGCAGAGGGACTGGCATCACTTAGCACCTGCCTACAGCTTTGCCTTGGCCTGTGGGAGCTTGATGCAGTGACAGACCTGTGTCATGTTCTCAGGAACCCTGATTCAGGGGCAAATGCCTATCTACTCCTGGGTCCTGGGCCTTCTGTGAAACAATTCTTGCTGGGGTTTTAGGTATAAAAGAAAAATTTACTGAAGTTTTTCTATGAAGATCATTTATGAAGCCCATCCCAAACATCCAAAAAATCATTGATGAATTAGAGTTTTCCAGAGAAGCAGAACAAACAAGATGTTCATGGGGGGAAAGGCAAGGAATTTAAAAAGACAGGCTCATGTGAGTATAGATTGAAAACCCAAAATCTTCAAGGGGGACTGGCAGACTGGCAATCCAGGAAAGCCGTAGTTCAAATGCAAAGGGGCTTTACTGGCAAAACTGCCTTTTGAAGTCAGTTTTTTCTGTTGACTGGAGTAGGTTACTCACTGTGGAGAGTATGCTGCTTTAAGTAGACAATATTTAACAATTTAAATGGTGATGTCATCCAAGAAATATCTTCATAAAAACCTTTTGTTTTATTTAGTATAGGGGCTACAGGTCTACAGGGTCTCACTATATAGGTTGGACCGTGGTAATTCTCCTGTTTTCAGCCACCCTAGCACTGGGATTACAGGCACACGCCACCATGCCCAGTCTCAGTCCCTGTCCCCGGGGGTGGAGCTAGCAAGGCATGCCGGGGATCAAACCCCAGCTGCTGTGCTTTGCCTAAGCAGGTGCATTAGTTCACTAAGCTATCTGGCTGGCTGTCCTAGAAACATTCAAAATAAATGTTTGAACAAACATTTGGGCTCTGTGAACCATCTAAGCTGTCACATAAACTTAACAACTGCAATGGGCCAGTGAGAAGGCTACAACTGAGGAAGAAAGCCTCAGCCTTTGTGAAATCCAGACTGTAAGAAGGAAGTCAGCAACTATCTCAGTGGTTCTTAAATGAATAGTGAAGTTAAAAAAAAAAAGAAAGAAAGAAAGTAAAAAAAAAAAAAAGAAAGAAAAGAAATATATCAGAGCCATGCTCTGGTTTGGGGGCAGAGTGTCCCCTGCCTCCCCTGGGCTATGAAGAGGCAAGGGTGAGAATATGTAGTTCTTTCTGAAGGGGAGAGAAGGCTCTTATGGGTGGGTGATAGTAGAGCCTGGCCTGGTTAAGAGAGGTGGGGAAGGGTGCTCCAGGCAGCAGGACAGAGGACAAGCAGCATGGCATGGCTGGGCCATGGGGTGGGGTAGCAGGACATGGGGCTCATCAGGAGTACCTTGGCCATATACCTGGGGCTGTGGAGTCGTGTAAGCACACAGACCAATTGCTGAATATATGCAGGGACACTCCAAAGTGTCAGCACTCTCTGGGCAAAGATCACCTAAACTCACTGAGATTTGAGGTCTGCAGCTGAAGAAAAGGGGGTAATCATATCGCATTAGTTTCTTATTATAGTTGTAACAGCTATCACAAACGTAACTGGTTGCCATGAAGGTGCCTTCTGGGCGGGTGGATGCTTCCCTTCCTTCCCTGCTGCTGGCGTTTCTTGATGTAGGGCTGCTCCCCTCCAGTCTCGGCCTCTACCATCCTACTTCCTTGCTGCCTCTGCCTCTTATTACAGCTATCTAGACTACATGAGAGCCACCCACATCATCAAGATCATCCCCAACCTCCAGATCTTTGACTTAATCACACCTAACAAGTCCCTTTTGGCACAAAAGGTAACAGTCACAAGTTTTGAGAATCAGGGTGTGGACCTCTTTTGGGAACCATTGTTCTTACTACATCCACACACTTCACCAAGTGACAAAGATTAAATGAGATGATGTGTAAATGCCAGGTGCATGTACCTTGCTCTGTAAATGACAGATAATATTATTCTTATAAAGAGTTGTGAATCCACAGTAAAAAGCTGGGAGGAATGGCAAGAAAATGGAGATGAGATCAGTTCCTTTTAAAAACTTTAGAGGTTTTAGCCAGATCTAGTGGGGCATACACCTAATCCTATGACTCTGGGAGATGGGCTGGGGATGTAGCTCAGTGCAAATGCCTCAGGTTCAATCCCACTACTGAGAAACAAAAGAAAGACAGAAGGAAGGGAGGGAGGGAGGGGGAAGGAAAGAAAGAAAGGAAGGACAAAAGCAAAGAAGGAAGGAAGGAAACAAACAAACCTTCCTGGGAACAGTGAAGAGGGAGGCCTAAAGTTGTCTTTCTATAATTTGCTGATAGTGGTTTGGTCCACAGTTTGACCAAATCTGGTTTTGCTTCTTTGTTGCCTTGAGTCTCATTAGTGCTCTTGCACCTGCCCAGAGCCTCGACAGCTGTAACCTGGCAGAGAATACCTGTGGGCTGGGCCTGAGCATGAGGCCTCTTCCCCAGATGTTCCCACTGGAGGTGGTCTCTGCCAAGGGCCCCCGCTCCTCAGAGTTAACCTTGTCCAGATGTGGCTGCTGTAGCCAACCTCCAATTCAGCACCCAGTGCTGCAGAGTGGCAGCTGGGACAAGTCTTGCTCCTTTCTGGTGCAGTAGGAGGT
>NW_004524706.1:6065809-6072597 GCF_000260255.1 Octodon degus
AAAAAAATGGATCTGTGAACCCCATGCTCTCCCCAAGCCCAGGGAAACATGTTATCACTTAAACCCTTGCCCCTCCTGGATCCTGCTGTTAGTTGTTTATCCAAAAGATCCGGGCAGTCATGTGACCTGGGAGAGGCAGGCAGAGGCAAATGCGGCTTCATCTTAGTTGGGAGAGGCTCCTGCCTGCCCTGGTTTTTGAGGAATATAATTGCCCAGCAGAGCCACAGCATTGTCTCTTCTGCTGAGCTCTGCTATGCAGACCCACATTCATTATGTGGGGGCTTACACACTGAGGCCCCCTGGAGAGGGGATGGCCCGGCTCCACTCTGGATGCACGCTGTCCCCCTGGTCATGCCCTCTATTAGAGCACAGCTGGGCAGACCCCTCGGCCTTTCTCCTGGAATTTGAAGGGATCAGGATGAAGGCTGGAGCTTAGATTTTTGAGCAGAGGTAATTTCAGAAGGTGGAATCATAGCTTAAGGAACTCTCGGGGGAATTTTCCTGATGCAAAGCTAACAAGACATTGTGATAATTTCTCTGGAGCTGGCCTCATTCCAAGTTGGATTTTAAACGCAGATTATAAAGCAAACACCATCCCCCACAAGTATTAAAGGAGGGGAAAATAACAGAACGGGGGCTGCAAAAATGGTCTCTATTGTGGGACCAAAAGCCGTCAATCAAGCCGCCTGACAGGCGTCAGAGATTGACAGACAGGCCCTCGCTCCTGACTTCAGTTATCAAGGGGAATGGGAAAAGTGTCTGCAAGAACATGTTAAATTGCCAAAGTCATTACCAGTCACCAATTACCAAAGAAAAGATAACAAGGTGTATTTTAGAAAAATCGATGCAACAACATGCATTTCAATACAGCGAGTTTTTTAGAACTTTTGAAAACAAAACGAACTATTTAGGGAATACACAATGGTTTTCAGTGCATACCAACACGGGGCTTTGTAAAGTCATCAATATTCGCTTTAGATTTGGCTCTGCTTTAGGGGAGCAGAGATCAAGCAGTAAACTAATACACTTCATTTTTACCCTGCAGTTCTACCCCAATGATGAAAGCATGACTGGAGGGCCAGGCAGCGGTCTGGGAATGCCCACAGTGGCAGGCCTGCTGGTCACTGGGGACACGCCTGGGGTCCAGGGTGCAGACAGAGCACTGGTCAGGCAGGCGTCCATGGGCAGATGAGCTGTGGGTCACTGTCCCATAGGACCCATCCTGCAGGACTTCCCAGTCACCTGCTCTGAGCCCTGGATTGAGGATGAAGGCACAGAGGACAGAGCTGCAGCCCTGTGGCAGCAGCCAGGGCAGGCACGCGAGTGCGGTGGATGAAGGGACCAAGCAGACTGATGAATGTTAGCAGACAGGTGTGCTTGGGGAGCAGGAGTGGGAGTGGCTGCTGTAGCCTAGAAGAGTCAGAGGAGCTGGGAGAGGTGGGGGATCCATGCTGACTCGAAGAGAATGAGGACATCTGTAATTAAAGATGCAAACACCTGAAAGGAAGAGTTCAGCCAGAGGAAAGAAAAGACCTTGAAGGAGGAGAGAACAGTGAGATGACAGTTGTGGTAAGCCTTATTAAATGACAGGCTGAGAGGTTGCCTGCTTTGCAAGCTGTGCAGAACCATTGCAAGCTTTATAGTGGGGAGTAGAGTGTCCAGCATCATGCTTGGAGAGGTGACAGCTCTAGCAGCAGTGTAAGGCACAGATGAGAGGAGGGCCCTTGGGGGCTGCTGGAGTGTACCCATGAGAAGGGCTGAAGACCTGGTCAAGGATGGGGGCTCTGGAAGAGCCAGTCAGTCACCACTGTACTACCTGGCATGCACGGCCCACTCTCCCACCTCTGCATCTGGAAAACCTCACTCAGGATCTGGTCAGGCAGCAAGTCCTTGTGCTGCTCCACCACCTCTGCTAGAACGTCTGGAACATCTCCCTCCTTCTCTCTGACAAAAGTCTCTGTCGTTACATGTGCCACACATGGTTGTCACCATAATTCAGTTAAGAGCTCTGTGAGGACAGCAACCCTGTTGCATAGATCTCTGTGGCAGAGAGGAAAGATGAAACAGCAAAGCCCTGAGTGCCTGAAGCATTTTATGGTAATATCCATGAAATACCAGAAGTGGCATGAATTTGCCCAGTAGACCATTAATTTTCAGCTTGAATAAAATTTTCTGAAAGAACTTTGTATGACTTGAAAAAATGAGACTTCTAGCTCTTCTCAATCCTGCAGTATGAGCAGCATCTGGAGGCAGTAGGCAGGGGGATCCCAAGAAAGAGGAGCTCCAGCGTCTCCAGCTTGGGAGGCACAGGCCAGCTGCAGAGGTGCGTGTAGTTAGCAACACTTTCTCTGTAGGACTGGTCGGTGGTGTAACCATAGCACTGTTCAACCCAAGGCAGTTTTGAAGGTGACAGGGGCACCATCTGTAACTGCTACATGATAACAGGCTTTGATTTGGATGGTCCCTGAGAAAACAGAATGGGTAACTACTGCAAGGACAGGCACTGCTTCTAGCTCGCCCTCTGCTCCAACATGGACACCTTGTAGCTTATAGGTGGTGGGAGCAGGGCATCTGCTGTTGGCCTTTCCTGTTCCTTACACACTCCTCCTCCAGCCCAGGATTTACGTGGCTGGGAATTTGGAGTGAGGGTGGAGTGTGGTTGGCTCTTTCTAGGTTTATTCTCCAAGGCAGAAGAAGTCCTCAGTACCTGGATGTTTTTCTATGTAGTCAAGTTAAAGAGTAGGGCTGATCCATGAATGAGAATGGAAAGAACCCACCTAATAGGGCAAACAATTAAACACAGGAGAACAAGAGGTATACAATAGTAGTCTTTCAGTTATTCTTTTGTGTTCAGCAGCAAAATATTTCCATCAGCACACTCTACAAATGGACTTCTCTTCCACCCTATGGGTCATGACTCCACCTGAGTCTACAGGGTGGATTTCAAAGAAATAGCTGTAGCTCAGTCCCACAAGTGACACCTAGCCACCAGGAACTGTCATGGTCATTATGCATGTCCACAACACACTAGAACTTTGTGCGATATCCTATCCTCAAACTGTTAGAAGTGCTGCTCATTTATTTGCCATTCTAGTATTTATTTTATGTTTTACTCTTTTTTTTATGTTTTACTCTTAGTACTTCTTTGCTATCATGAAAACTTCTTCTTAGTTCAATTGTTTTGAAACATTTAATTTTTAATTAGTATTTAATTTTCTGAATATTGCTTAATCTCAATTTTTGTTCTAAGATTTATACTATATCTTTGACTTACAATTTATTTAAAAGACATCATATGATATCTTCTCCTAGTAGAAACTTTAAAAAGTAATTTCCATTTTCTGTTGACTTTATATTACTTCTTCCCTGTCTTTTATACATACATACACACATATATTTATGAAAACAATACATATATAACCCAACATAGTACTGCTTCATAGAAATCTTCAATGACCTTTAAGTAAGGGTTCATCTAATGTATTTATATAGTCCTGCACAACTATCATATTGAGAGCTCTTTATTGTTCATCCAGGAGCATACTGCAAGTTCTCTTGCCTTTTGAATTATGTTCTTTGTTATTTCCTATATGCTACTTCTGGGGTATTAAAATATTTCAAGTTTGTATAACTAGAAAATCTTACTTTTAGTTTTCAAAGGTGTGTTTGCTAAGTATAAAATTCAAAGAGGACAGATCTTTTCTTTTCTTTCTGTCCTTTAATTAGTCTAGTTTAGTACACAGTTGGTCCTTTTTTTTCTTTCTAATGTGGAATAAGATGCTATTTAATTTTGTTCTTCCATAGCTAATATTTTTTATGTATATGCATTAATGATTTGTTTCCTTACAATAAGTTTTGAACAATTTCATTTTTATGTATCTTGGTATGATTTTATTTAAATTTATTGTGCAAAAGGGTTCATTTTTCTTGGAAATGCAGTATTATAAGTTGAACTAAATTCAGAAATTTTAAATCTTTAAATATTTATTGCCTACTCCTTTCTACCTTGAGAATTCTAATTATATGAATATAGTTTCTTGGTTTTGACACAGTAAACTATTATGACTGATCTGTAAATTCTTTCTTCATTTTTATTTTGGACAATTTTTATTGTTATATTCATTTATGTTTGTAAATAATTTATTTTCAATTTGCAATCTATTAAAAAATTAAAATAATTCAATAAATAAATTTAAAGAAAAAAAGAATAGGGCTGAACCTACGGAGGAAGCTATGATTACCTCCTTGGCCAGTGATTGGATAGAAGGAGAAATATTAGGGCCGGGGAGATGGCTCAGTGGAATAAGTGCTTCCCTGGCAAGCATAAGGGCTTGAGTTCAACCCCCAGTTCCGCCAAAAATAAAAATAAAAGTAAAATAAAAATAAAAAGAGGCTGGTGAGATGGCTCAGTGGTCTAAAGCACCTACTTAGAACAAGCTTAGCAAAGCACAGGGACCACGGTTCACTCCCCCAGCACCACCTGCCAGCCAGCCCCGGCCCCTGGTGGGCTGAGCTGGCCACACACACACACACACACACACACACACAAATTTTAGAAAAGTATTAAAATAGAAGGAGAAATATTAAGGAATTTGATTTAATCATTAAGTCTACAATTTTAAGTAGCCTTAGCAATGACAGACTTAATACTTTGAGCTCTAGTCATCCAATACCAGTATCTCTTTTTCAGTTGATTCTGGTTGAAGTGTTTTTTTAGGGGAAGTTTGTGTTTTGTTTTTGGTGCCAACGACCGAATCCAGGGCTTGCAGCTTGCTAGGCAAGCATTCTACTGCTGAGCCAATCCTCAGCCCCTTTCACTTGATTCTATACCCAAAGCAGAGTATGGCTTTCACTTTCCAATCCCAGCATCTATCCTAGGCAGAGTCTGGGGATTTTTAGATTTGGAGGAAACATTCTCATATAAGAGTATGAACAACAAAGGACTAGGTGGGACCAGGACTTTAAACCTGAACACCAACAAAAAAGAAGAGTCTAGGCCCAACTTCATCTTTGCATCCTCATCTGGAATGAATGTCCATGTTTCTTTTAGGAAGGACAAGGAATTTAGTTATCAGAATCCCACTATATATTTTTTAGCATAAATTTCATTGAAGTAATTTAATGGAGTGGACAAAATCAGTTTAATATTTGACAAATGTATACTCCTATGTTACCACCATGCCAATCAATGTAAAAACCTTTTCATCTCCCCCATAAGTCACATATTAAGAATGACTTGTATTGCTGGGTCATGAAATTGGAGTATGTTTATAATTATAACAAATTGCATAACTGATTTCTAAAGTGTCTGTACAATTTTACCTAGCCACAGAAAATATATGAGAATTCCAGTTGCTCTAAGTATTCACTAACATTTAGCAATTATTCTGTGTGTGTGTGTGTGTGTGTGTGTGTGTGTGTGTGTGTGTCTACAAATTTAACCCACAGACCTCACTGAGTTATATCCTTGTCCCTTTTTAATTTTTTTATCTTAAGAAAAGGACTCATTAAGTTGTTGAGTTGCCCAGGCTGGGATCAAGCTTGTGATCCTCCTGCCTCGCATGTTTATACTGGGATTACAGGTGGCTAATTTAACATTTTTAATGTAAGCCATTGTGGTAGATAGGAGGAGCACTTCATGGAGGTTTTAATCTACATTTCTTTGGTGACATCTTTTTTATTTTATTGGCCACATGCTACATCTTTTGTGAAATGTCAGTTCAAATATTTTGTCCATTTTTAGACTTACCTTGTTGAGCTTTAAGAATTCTTTACATATTCTGGATACAAATTCTTCAGTTAGCAAACTGTCTTAAGAGCTTATCGTTTTATGTTTTGGTCAGTGATCCATTCAAATCAATTTTACGATGTGGTGTGAGGTACTTTACTCCCCCCTGTAAGGATATCCAACTGTTCCATTGCCATTTGTTGAAAGGGACTTTTGTGAACCCCATTGTGTCATTGTAGCATATTTGTCAAAAATCAACTGAACATATTTGTATAGGTCTATTTCTTCATTCTACTGTGTTCCGCTGACGTATGTGTACATATTTATGCAAATATTACATCTTCCTGATTACTATTAGCATTATAACGAAGCCTCAAAATGGGGCAGTAAGGTCCTCCTACTTTAGCATACCACACTATATATCACTTGCGATTGCTGGAAATAGGTGTGCTTGGATTAAATGTATAATAAATTGTATACATTATCCTCTCTTAATGTGGGCTGTTCAGTCACTCTCAATCAATACATTTGTGGTCTTTGGAGAATCCTGAGTTAAAAGATTCATTTGGGTTTTGCAATAAATAAAGCTCTGGACTGACTGCTGGCTTCCTGGCCATAGCTGTCGTTTTCTCAAGGTGTGTGTCTGCTCCTCCTCACCCTCGCACACGTAAGCCTGTTGTGTTAGAGAGCTTGTCGTTGTTGTGTCAAAATATCAAGCAAAAACAACTTAAAGGAGGAAAGGTTTGCTTTGGCTCACAGCTTCAGAAGTTGCAGTCCACAGTGAGCCGGCTCCATTGCTGTCAGGCCTGTGAGGAGGCAGCAACGTCAGGGTGGAAGGGGTGACAGAGGAAATCTTCTTGCCTTGTGACATTCAGGAAGAAGAGAGAGAAGAGCCCGAGAGTAAGGAGCTAGCACCAGATACAGTCCCTAGGGCCCTGCCCTCACCATTCAGTCCTTTGCTGAGCCACTTTCCTGCTTTCATCATCTCTCAGTAAGGCCATCAAATAGTGATCTCATCAGATCCTCTGGTGACATCACAGCCCTCATGTTCTTTTTTTTT
>NW_004524706.1:6072697-6097193 GCF_000260255.1 Octodon degus
GCTGGCATGTGGTGCTGGGGGATTGAACCGCGGTCCCTGATGCCTTGCCAAGCTTGTTCTAAGTAGGTGCTTTAGACCACTGAGCCATCTCTCCAGCCCAGCCCTCATGTTCTAATCCCTTCCCCCAAACCTATCAGCAACCCAGCCTCCAAAACAATGAGCCTTTTGGGGACATGTTCGACCCCAAGTGTAACAGCTGTTAACAGGCCTGGTATCTAGGTTTTCCAGCTGTGGTGTAGCGGAAAGAATATTGGGCCAGTGAATTGTGGAATGCCCCCTCTCTGCATTTACAACAGAGTTAGCTGGGATTTTCATACATGACTTGGAAAGGCTGAAATTGAAAAGCCACATCAAGGGTTTACAGAAGCCCTGGCAGCTGGGTGGGCGCAAGTCCCAGTGACTCTGCTGGTCTGTAGCCAGGAGCTGCCCTCAGATGGTGTCTGCCAGGTACCCAGATGTAGGGCACAGGAGGTCCGCATCAGAGCAGAACCCATACCAGGCCTTAGCTGGAGCCCCAAACAGTACCATTCCCTTCTAAAGAGACTGTCTTCTTCAAAACACAATTTGACTCCCAACCCTCTTTTTTTCTTTTTTACCCCTATAGTCATTGAGTCTAACCCAGTTGCAACTTGGGCTGCATTGTAGATTTAAAATCAAGAGCTCTGGGTTTGAGTTCTGGCTGAGATAACTACTGATAAATGACAACAGACAAGGCACTTTGTCTTCTAGTTCTTCTCCTGTGGAACAGGAACTCTATCGTCCTCCTCATAGAGCTACTCTCTGCATGTGAAAGTATGTTGGCAATGTAAATCACAGTGCAAGAATCTCTGTAAAAGACATCGTGGTGACTACAGGAAAACTAGCATGTGTAGTAGTTTCCTATGGCCACTGTAGAAAGTTTCCACAAAATTAGTGGCTTGAAACAATAAAAACATGTCTCTCAGTTCTGGGAGCCATTTCCTGGAGCTGAAGCCTGTGTGCCAGCCAGCTGGCCTTTGTCCCTTCTGCGGCTCTGGCGCACAAGTCACTCTCTGCCACTTCCAGCTCCTGATGGCTGCTCTCATTCCCATGCTTGTAGACTCATCTCTTCCTTCATCTTCATGTCACTTTCTCTTCTTCTGTGTCTCCTTTTCCTCTCCTAAAAGGATTCTCGTGATGGTGTTTAGAGTCCATCCAGAGACCATTAACATCAGCTCATCTCAGGGCCTGTGACTTAATCACTTGTGCAAAATCTTTACCACATAGGTGGCACAACAGGTTCCAGGCACTAGAATCTGTTATCTTTAGAAGCTACACTAGTGTGTGTGTGTGTGTGTGTGTGTGTGTGTGTGAGTGTATGTGTGTGCACATGTGTTGTTGAGCATGATATGAAACAAGAAAGAAAAATTTATTTCCTCTGTCCTGTTTTTATAAATCATCTTCCAAGATTAAACAGCCCATAATGCAGACTAAAGGCCTTTGTGAAATTTGTCCCAAGCTCTCCCTTATACTTCCAGTGGACAAACAGCCCTGTGAGAGAGGTGCAGAGCCCTCGAGTTGCCATTACCTACTTAGCCCGTGGTCTGCCCATGGTCCAAATGTTGCTCTGGCCTGTTTTTCCTAGTTCAGTGATTTTGACAGAGACCATATGATCCACAGAGTCTAAGCACTGTACTCCGTGGCCCCTTACAGCAAGTGTGCTAAGGCCTTGACCGTGGTCTCCACTGCACAGACAGGAAAACTGAAGCCCAGGAGGGCAGGTGATTTCCTCAAGCCCCTTCAGAGCAGTGGGGGCAGATTCTAGCGCTCTTGCTCCTGGTGGGGCTTCTCTGCTGTAGAACTCCCTATTCCTAGGGCATGTGATTGGGTGGAGCTCACTGCCCAGAAATCAGGTTCAGGGGCCTTTCAGCCTCCTAGAAGGACTGCCTGTTAGCAGGGGCAGCACAGCTCCTGGGGAGGCCTACGCAGCAGCTGAGTTAAATATCCCCAGGGCCCCTGAGGGGCCGGGAGAGTGCCTGGGTGATTAGGAAGTGATCAAGGTGTGTGAGCACTGTGGTGCTACCCAGGCCTGGAGAACTCCGTAAGCCCCAGTTGGAATGACAAGAAGGCTCTCGGAGACAGACGTCTAGATCTCTGACCTGAGGCCAACTGGGGGCTCATCCCCAACTCACCAGGTCCACAGAGGCCACAAGAAATCACTGAGAGAGCGTGGCGAAGCAGCAGAGCTAGTGAAGTCCACTGGCAACTCCCAGAGAGGTGGGGAGGCACCGTGGGGCCTTTAATGATGACTAATTTGCAGCTTATTAATGCAGCGGTAATTAAGAATATTCATTTTATTAAAAGCCGTTTATTATAATAGTGCATGCAAATCGGAGACTGGCATTGTGCTCACGTACCAATCGACATAGGTCTATTGTGGCTCTGCGGATGGCAGGTCGCTGCGTCACTAATTGTTAAGAGTTTAGGGTCTAATTTTAAACCCTTTTAATTCCATTTGAAATAATTGCCCTAATGAAATTCAAAGTACTCAGAGGCAGCCATGGAAAAGGCGAATGGTGCCTCCGCCTCCTGCCCCGAGGGAGCTGCGCTTTGAGACTTGTGGCGGGAGCTGAGCTCACTCACTCACTCGTCTGGGGCTAAGCTGGCTGCTCCCTTCCAGGAAGCTGCCCTGGCTGCCTGGCCATGGCTGGAAAAGCCTTGTGGGGGCCAGGGACGGGTTTCTCGTGCAGGGAGAAACCGTCCTAGGTGAAAGGGACTACCGGAGGTGCATTGCTCAGGATAATGTCCTTCTGTGAGCCGCACAGGGCTAGGATGTACCAAGAGGACAGGGACCCCCACGCCCACTCCAGGTAAGGTGTCAGCCCCAGTAACACTGATTCACGGGGTCCTGCCTCAGATTAGCTGAACTAGGAATCATCTTCAATACAACGCAGACTCCCCCCTGCTCCCCTCCAGCCCTGGGAATCCAGCCCAGGGCCTTTGCCCTAAGCTACACACCCAGTACTCTGATTTTTTTATTTAGAGATAGTTGCTAAACTGCCCAGCCTGGACTCAAACTTGTGAGCCTCTTACCTCTACCTTTCCAAGTGCTGGGATTGCACCCATGTGCCATCACGCCTGGCTAGAAAGTAACAACTCTTTAAATTTTTAAAAAAGAGAATAAAAAATAAATAATGAAAATGACACATAATTTCAAAGCAAGATGATAGGAAATTAACAATGGTAATTATATTGCATATTGTTGTCTTCAAAGTACTTGTTCAGATTACCAGATACATGCAAGATTAACTAAACAATTAAGCATTAATTGTTCCTTCCAATAAACCAATAGAAATTAGTAGTGACATTGTCTTGGCTTTTCTTTCTTCTTTCTTTCTTTCTTTCTTTCTTTCTTTCTTTCTTTCTTTCTTTCTTTCTTTCTTCTTTCTTTCTTCTTCTTTCTCCCAGCCCAGTTATTCTCTTGGATTTTATTTATTTGTTTTGTACCTTTTGGATTTTATTTACTCTTTCATTTTCTTACACTACGGAGATGATACGATGTCTACATATGTGGGCCTGATTTATTTCACTTATGAATATAGTCTCTACTTGCATCCATTTACCCATAAAAGCCTCAAGTTTATCTCTTTGTAGCTCAATAATACTCCACGGTATAAAAATACCACATCTTGGCTGGGGAGATGGCTCAGCTGTCTAAGTGTGGGCCTGGCAAACCCAAGGACCTGGGGTCCAATCCCTGGTACTGCATGCTGTGCTGGGCCCAGAATCCTGGGTGTGCCATGCCAGTCACTGAGATTGGGTGTGGTGGAACATGACTGTGATCCCAGCGGTGGGGAGACAGACAGGAGGATCACTACAAGTCTGAACTGGGTAGTGAGATCCTGCACCAAATAAATAAATAAGTAAATAACTGCAATAGTAGTGGTAATAATAATAATCATCATAGATAGCACATTTTTTTAATCCATTCCTCAGTTGATGGGCATGTGGGTTATTTCCAAGATTTAGCTACAACAAATTCCGTCGCTATAAACATGGATTCACATATAGCATTGTGGCATAATATTTTTAATTCTTCTGGAAAAATAACCAGAGAAGTGATAACTGGTTGAACAGGATCTCTAATCCTGGTTTGTTTTTTTTTTTTTTTTTTTTTTTTTTTTGTTTGTTTGTTTTTTTCTCAGAGTCAGGGATTGAACTCAGGCCCTTGTGCTTGCCAGACAAGCACTTCCCCAGCCCCTCCAATCCTGTGTTTTGAGGAATCTCTACACTGGTTTCCACAGTGGTTGTGCCTGTCTAGAGCATGACAACTCCTATGAAGCGGTTCCTCTGGGCCAAGTGTCCAGCTGTCCACGACCGGCTCACTGAATCCTCACAGCCGCTGTATGAGGGGCACTGCAATGTTTATCCCATTGTACTATGAGGCAACAGAGCCCAGGAGAGGATCAGTGCCTTTTCAAAAGTCAAAAGGTTAAGTGGCAAACTCTACTTTATTATCTTTATTTTAGTCTATTAGTTTGTAATGATTCCTTTCCTTATAGGGAGCTGGTATGTGTACATAGCACATCTTACTTTCTTTCTTCATCCCCCTTCCTTTGTTCCATTCCTTGCCTGGAGTTGGCACATTGCATATACCATGCTCCACTTCCTTTTTCTCATCCCTCATCCCTTCCCTCTCTCCGTCTTTAGATCCCTTTTCCCTCTGATAATCAACTGTCTCCCTCTGTCTCATTACCTCTCTTACTTTGCTATTTCATTTTATTCATGTAAGAGAATCAACTTATGCCATGTCTGATTTATTTCATTTAATATTATGGTCTCAGGGTGCATCCATTTTCCTTCAAATGACTTAAGCCTATTCTTCTTTATGGCATAGTGGTGCTCCATGATGTGGAGATACCACATTTTGTTCATCCATTCATCTTTTGATGGACATGTGGGCCACTTGCAGGTTTTAGTTACTTTGCATTGTAATGACATAGGGAGAAAAACTGATCTCAGGTGGGTGATGTCCAAATGATACAGGGAACCTCCAAATGACATAGGGAAAAATGATCTCCTGACCTGACCTGGATGAGTTTGTGTTCTCCAAAACCAAAGAATGAATTTTAGTAACAAACGAAAGTTACAAGCAGAATATATTTATTGAGGGAAAGAAAGCTCCTGTCCGAGAGAGGGATAGGAGAGGGGCCCAAGCTGGTTGTCCCCAGGAAGCTATCTCTTCCAGGGACTTTTATAGAGTAAAACCATGGGGTGAGGTGGGTCTAAAGTGGTGGAGAACATGGGAACTCACTTAGGTGGGCATGAGGTGGGACAAAACTATGGTCAACCAATGAGATTATAAGCACCACTGCTCAGGTAAAATTGATTAAGTCCAGGACCAAATGGGGAAGCAAGTCACGTAGCAAGTGGGCATGAATGTAGAATAGGACTTTACCAGGTAGCCATCCAGTAGTAGTCGGATTACTGATTCTTTTGGCCCCTTCAGGGTGATGATCAATCTTGGATTCCAGTCTTTTTTTGTGTGTGCTTTTTTAAATTTTATTGAGAAACAAATAGCAATAAGACAGTTTCAAAACTGATTAATAGGACAGTTTCAATAATTAATACATTGTACATTGTTATCTTCTTAGTGGTATCCATAGTAGAAGATGTAGACCGGATATCCTGTCCAAACACTATTAGTATACATCTTTCTTCTCATTGAATTAAGCGAAAGTAGCTGTATATCTATCCTAACTATTCTGCATATACAGATACAAAATGGTCCTTCCTTTGTATCCCCTTTTTTGTTTAGTCCTGTCAGAAATGGGTATTCCATTTGCATCTAAATACTATAGGTTTTAAAATAAAAAACTATTTCCTGTCAATAAATAAATAAATAAATAAATAAATACCATAGGTGCATGAATTCAGCAAAACAATCCAACACAGTCCAGCAGTCCACAATAGTAGTGGGTTATCCATAGAAGTTGTTGACTTGAGGCTTTCACAGCTCAGCATATTAAAATGGCTTTACTTTATATACCTTATTTTTATACTTTTCTGCTGGATGGTTAAGACCAAGATAAAGCAAGACCTATATAACAAGAAATGTAACTTTTGTATCTGATAAGGTCAGTCAAGTAACCTCAGGATTTATCCTCTAACTCTGTACCGCAGGTTGCAGATCCTTTGTCAGTGTCAGCCATGTAGATGAGTCATGGCCATTGCTTGACCAATTCGCTCTCTGTGAAAGCCTGAGAGAATGTTTTCTCTCTATGTGACCCTCCTTAGGCGCACTATACATCATCGATCACATTGCTCTGTGGCCCCATAATCTCTTTGATCAGAAAATTTGGGACACAATTGAGTTACATGATGTTACAGTATAGGTTCTCCTATGTCCTGAGTCTTCACTGACCTTGAAAGGCTATGGTTAAAATGTTGGCTGTCCTTGCAGCCCTTCTATTTCTCTAATTTTTGGTCTGCAAACTTAGGTTGTTAACCCTCCAGAAGAGAAGCTTCTTATTACCCTACAACATATGCAGTTGGGTTTTTTTTTTAACTTTTTTTGATTATTATTTATTTGTTTATTTGTGTGTGTGTGTGGCCAGCTCAGCCCACCAGGGGGCAGGGCTGGCTGGCATGTGGTGCTGGGGGATTGAACCGCGGTCCCTGTGCTTTGCTAAGCTTGTTCTAAGTAGGTGCTTTAGACCACTGAGTCATCTCACCAGCCCTGAAGTTGGGTTTAACTTCACTATCTGTCAGAATATCAAGCATCTTAGGCATAACATGGAACAGGTATTTTGGATGCCAGCCTTTAGGGAGGTCGGCATTTGTTTGATCTCTGGTCTTTCAGTCTGGCCCACGGTGGGAGCATCCATCCCTCCCACAGTTGCAAGATATCTTGTCTTCTGAGTTATCTCCTTTGAGGGCCTATCCCTGTCTGACTGCCTATACTATTTCTGTGTAACTCGGCTACCTGCAACAGTATTGCTATAAACATGCATAAGCATGTATCACTGTAATATGATGTCTTTAACTCTTTTGGGAGAAATACCTAGAGGGGGGAATAGCTGGCTCAGATGGAATTTCGATTGTTAGTTTTTTTGAGGAAACTGTATCTTGATTTCCGCAGTAGCTGTATAAGCTTACATTCCCACCACAGTGGAATAGGTTCCCTTTTTCTTATCGCCTCTCCAGCACTTGTTATTATTCAAGTTCTTGGGGACAGGAATTCTTTCAGAAGTAAGATAGAATCTCAGTGTTGTTCTAATTTGCATTTCCCTCAGGGCCAGCCAAATCTTTGGACTTCAGCCAAATCTTTTCTTGGTTGAACTTTAGCCAGATCTTTTCTCAGTGTCTTCCCTGAGATTATCCACCACATCAGCTTTCTGCAGAGGTGCATCAGCATCAGTGGGGTGAAATCTGACCCAAGATCGAATCACCTGGGGAGCTTTATAAACACAGATTCTTTTGTTTTGTTTTGTTTCAGCAGGGTCTTGCTATGTAGTCTAGGCTGTCCTTGAAGTCATTATGTAACCAAGGCTTGCCTTGAACTCATGGCAATCCTCCTGCCTCAGCTTCTTGAGTGCTGGGATTGTAGGTGTGCACCACCATGCCTGACATAAGCATATTCTTAAACTCTACCCTGAGTACACTGAAGCGATAGCTTTGAAGTAGTGTGGGATCTGAGAGTCTTCATCTCGTACATGTTCCCTAAGTGATTCTGATAAGAATGGGTTTAGGAAACCTTGTCAGATGGCTAGTTTTTAAAAAAATTTATCCCCAGAGCTGTGTTAACTCCATGTCATATAATAGGATTTTGATAGGTGCTGCCCAAAGCCAGCTGAAGGCAGCTCACCCCCAGAAGTTGGCATCCTTTGCTGAATATGAGCATAGTCTCATGAGAGAAATATTCTAGAAGAAAAGTGATGTAGAAAGGACCCTTGAACAAAGGCTGAGGTAAGTAGGATTCTGGCAGCAGGATCCTGAGGGAAGGGCACACCAGGAAAAGGAGCAGCATGGGTGCATCTAGGGCATTTGACAGACCTGACGGCAATCCCTCCAGCCCTTGAGTCCTGGTGATCACATTCTGACTGTGGATGGGACTTGTGAATAATAAATTATGGCACATTATGCTTCTGAGTAATAAATTATGGCCAAGATGATAGGGTATCGCTCCTGTGATTACATTTTTTTTTACATTTCCATCTTGGTAGCAACATATTCCTTTTCACCTACCGATTCTGTGACCTACTTCTTGGGTCACTCTCTCCCTGCTAAGAGCTGCAGATGGTCTATAGAGCCAGGGCCTGAGTCCTTCAGTGTCAAGCAACTGATATTTGCTAACAGCCCACACAAGAGTCAAAGCAGACCCTTCCCCATTCAAACTTTCAGCTGACAAGGCAGTTCCACTACACCTGGGTTTTAACCAGATTGTCAGTGAAAAGGAACTGATATAATAAGTGCGCATTGTTTTAAGATGCTCTTTTTCTCATCATATATTACTGAGCAACAAAATAAAACAAACAAAAAAGTGGACAAAAACCAAAGCAGTAACCAAACCCATACTGAAAAGAATGGCAGGCAAGTAGGAAAGTTGTCCCTTTTCTACTCACCTGACACATGTCCTATCAGAAACTATGGCGGCTGACAACAGTGCAGACAGGCTGTGATAGGAAATAGGGCTTTCAACACGAAGTATCTACAGGATCAGCCCAAGAAGTGTAAGGTTTCTCCTTGAGGACACAGTGAGGTGGTGTTTTAGGAGCATGTGACATGGTCAGATCTCTACTAGACAAAGATCACTTTGATGACCGGAGCCCAGGGTGCACTGGAGGAAGGGAAACCTTTTGCAGAACATCGCCAGCCTTCATGAAAGAGAGGCTAAGAACTGGAGCCAATGAGAAGCTGTGAAGATAGACAGGAAGATAGTTTGTATTTGGAAGCAAAGAAGCAAAACACCGAGGAAGACATTCCTCCCACTCAGAACTCTTCAGGAAAGAAAATCTTTTCCTTCTGTCCAACACTCTAGCAAGGCTGACTTTATTGACTTGGTTTAGCATCACCTGCTAACTGGGATTGCTACGAGGAGTTTTATGCAGTGAGATTCCTTTCTTCTTCCCCCTCTGGGGACTCTACATGGGGACTGGGCAGCTGTGAAAATTTTCATTTTACTAAGCAACAGAGAAGAATGCAATGAAGTGATTCCCATAGAATCTTGCTGGTCAAATGTCACTTATCAAGTCATCTGCCACCATTTAACGGATTTAGCATTTCTCCTTTCCCACAGAGATGTTATTTGGACCTTAATAAGGTCTTGCAGAATGAGAGGTGAATGCAAAGAAGAAATCTTGACCCTTCACTATCTATCCATCCATTCAACATTATTGGCACTAGCTATAAAGATAACCAGAGTTAAATAAGAAATAACTTCGCTCTCAAGGCATTCACAATCTATTGAGAAAGACAGCTGTGTAAAACAAAAACTGCAGCAAAACGTTCTGAAACTAAAGGCACACACTGAGGGCCTAAGATTTTCCACTAAAAGACTGAGACATCATTCAAGTTGAAGGATTTTCCAAGTAGAAGAAGCAGCTAACACAAATATGTAGGGGCATGGAAAGACACTGGCCATCCTTGGCAATGAACACAGCACAGGATGCAGATGAGAGGAAGAGAAAGAGAATTAGGAAGCCTAAGATTGGACAGTCAGGCTTCAGCTCTGATGCCTAAAAGGCTTCGACCATATTTTGCAAGCAGGATGACCCCTAAAGAAAAATAAGCAGGGGAGGTACCTGGCCAGAGTTTTATCCTACAAAGTATACTCTTGTACATTGTGATCATATGTTAAAAACTAGGGTGCTCCGTGTCAGTAAAGGAAGCCAAAGTGGAGTGACCCAAGCCAGTTCCACCTTTCACTAAGGCCTAGCTTTATTTCCTCAGTATCTCTTAGTGCTGTTGACTTCAATTCTGCTGCCATAGCTGTGTTCCAAGCACTCCCTGGTCTACTGCACACCTCTTTACTGTTCTGCCTGAATCCACTCTTTATTTTTCCAAATCCATTTTCCATCTCCATCCAAAACTTCTGGTCAAATGTGTGCACAATAAAATATTCCAATTCTAATCATTTAATTTCATGACTTTTGGCAACTGGAGATACCCAGCCTACTATCAGCTCAATCAAGACAGCTCCATCCTTCTGAACAGTTCCTCTTTTCCCCATCCAGCCCATTTCTACCCACCATAGGAAACTACTGTTCTGATTTCCAGTATCAAAAATTAATGTATTATTATTAAACAATTCACCATCTTACATTCTTCCCAGCAATGTGGAGAATTCCAATGTCACCAAATTCTTGCCAATACCTAGTATTTTCTGACTTTTTAATTTTAATCACTAGGTAGGTATGAAGCAGTACCATACTGTTACTTTAATATATTGCCCTAATGACTGATGACATTGACCAACTTTTCACATGCTAACATACTTGTTGAAACATACTCAATTGATGCGTATCTTTAAGCAGCTTGCCCATGTTGCCCTTTTTTCATGGATTGACTTTATTCTTGATTTCTAGGACTTTTAACTATATTTAGGTAGACATGTGCTTGGAAGAATGCTTTCTCTTGGTCTATGACTTGTTTTTTATTTTAATTCTGGCAGCACAGAAGCTTGAAATTTTGTTGAAGTCTAGTTTATCGGTTCTTCACACTACTATTTTTTGTTGAGGTATAATTGGCAAATGCAACGATTATTGTTTGCTACATGCTGAAAAATTTTGCTAACCCCTATGGTATGGGGATTGCCTTTGTGTTTTCTTCTAGGTGCTTTAGAGTTCTAGTTACTACATTTAGGCCTATTATCTATTTAAAGAATTTTTAAAGGGTGTTGTATGATAAGAGTTGGAGGGTTGGTTTTTTTCCTCATATTTTCCTATTTGTTTTCATTGTTTGAAGAGAAGACTTTCATTTCCACATGGGTTTTTCCTGTGGTTTTGGGAAACATTAAAATGATTATATGTGGACAAGTCTATTTTTGGTTTCTGTTCTGGCAAATTGGCTTAATTGCCTACCCTTGATCCATATTCAGTTATCTTTATTATTATTGGTTTGGGTATAGGTTCATGCTGCGCTTATAAAACAAATTGGGGATTGTTCTACCCTTCTCTATTTTCCAAAATAATTTGTGTAAAGCTGATATTATTTATTGGTAAATGTTTGTCAAAACACATGAGTGAAGACAGTTAAGTCTGGAGTTTTCTTTATGTGAAATTTTGATTACACATTCAAATTTCCTGAAGAGCATAGACTTATTCTTGTGTTAATCTTTTAAAATTATGTGTGTTTAAATAAATTTGTCTTGTTGAAACTGTACTTCCGATTTGATTTGAAACTGTCTCATTGCTATCTGTTTATCAATAAAACTTTGAAAATAAATAAATAAATAAATTTGTCCATTTCATCTAATTTGTCCAAATAATTGGCAAAACATCATATTGCTTTCTTTTTCTTAGTATTTGCTACATCTAGAGTGATATTTCTTTTATTCCTAATATTATGTTATGTTCTCTCTCCCTCCATCTCTCTCTCTTTCTCTCTCTCTCTCTCTCTCTCTCTCTCTCTCTCTCTCTCTCTCTCTCTCTCTCTCTCTCTCCCTCTCTCATCTCTTCTCTCCTTCCTTCTTTTGGGTTTTAAAACACTATTAATCTTTCCAAAATTAATAAATTTTGGTTTTGTTAATTTTTGTTTGCCCTTTCCTTCTTTTCATTTTTTCTCTTAACTTTATTATTTTCTTCCTTTTCCTTATTTCTATTGAATTTCCTCACTTTTTCTAGCATCTTAAGGTAGAAACGTAGATCATTTTAAAAATCTTTCTTTTTTATTGAACATGGACTATTTAAGCATAAATAGATACATTGCTCCCTGAGCACTGCCTTGGTGAAGTCTTGCAGGTTTTGATGTGCGGTGTATTCACTGTCATTCAGTTCAAAATATTTTACCTTTTCCTTTGGGACTCTCTCTGATGTGTTGGCTACTGAGAGGTGAATTCTTTAATTTCTAATTATCTGAAGTTTATCCAGGTATTTGAACATTATTGATTTTTATTTTTTATTTTATTTATTTATTTATTGGCGGAACTGGGGATTGAACTCAGGCTCTTGTGCTTGCCAGGGAAGCGCTTACTCTACTGAGCCATTTTTCCTGGCCCCGCGTTATTGATTTTTAAAAATTTAAACCTACTTTTGTCAGAGAACATATTCTGTAAGTTTTCAGTCTTTGAAATTTGTTAAAACTTATGGTCCAGCACATGGGGGGATCCTGGTGAATGTTCAGTGCACACTTGGACGTTTATGTTGCGGGTGTCAGGAGATAATGTTCTATAGAGATGAATTAGGCTAAGTTGGCTGATAATGTTATTCAAATTTTTCTATATCCTCACTAATTCTTTTCTGTTTAGTTCTATTAATTACTGAGAGGGTGGTGTTGAAATTTCCAGCTATAGAAGTCAATGTTTGCTTCATCTCTTTGAGGATTTGCTAATAAGATACATACATATTTAGGACAGTCAAGTCCTTCTGCTGAATTAACCCTTTTATCATTATAAAATAGCCTTCTTTATCTCTGATCATATTCCTTATCTTTATGCCTAATTTGTCTGATATTAATGTAGACAAAGAAGCTTTTATATGCTCACTGTTTGCATAAGAAAGAACCTGAAATATCTTTTCCCTTCAACTTATCTGTGTCTTTACATTTAAAATGTGTTTTTACAGACATAAAGTAGTTGAATCTTGCATTTTCATCTCGTCTAATAATCATGGAACTCTCAAGTTTTTGTATAGCTGAATGATGAGGAACTTCAGCCAGTTGCCTGAGAGCTACCTTTTGGTTCTGTGACTCTCATGAATGGTCAGAGTCCCTAAATCTCGGGGGTGCCTAAAGAATGCCATTGTTTGGAGCCAGAACTCCGGCGGAAGCTTCTAAGAGGAGTGAGCTTGGATGGGATCTGTGGTAGAGGTAGGTACAACTATATAAAAGACACGCCAACCGTTAGCTGCCTGTCTCACACGGCCCATGCTCCTGCTCTCATAATGCTTCTTCTGTCAGTCATAGTCCTCAAATTATGCCTTTGGCAACATATTCTCTTAATCACGGTTTTCTTGTGGTGAAATGGTGCTACTTTGGAGAATGTACTCCAGAAAACAGCTCTACCTGTCATCTGCCCCACCTTTGCTTTTTGGTCCTTCCAAGGCCCAGAGAGTTACTTTAAGTAAGCTGCTAGAAGATGTCTTTCAAAAAAGATGGGAGTAAACCCAAGAGGAATAAATTAGAGCACACAAACTGCCTAAACTCCCCAATACCTGCATTATGAAATCATAACTGCACCTTGTTGGTGGTGCTTCTGCTGTCTCCAGCTTATAGACAAGGAAACAGGGCTGAGAGGAGATAAGTAACTTGCCGAAGGGTGCTATAGGTACCGCTACAATGGACTCTATTGCATGTGCTTAGCACAGTGGAGATGCTACTAGGAACCCACTCCTCCACTCACATCCCCACTTTTTTCTTAATAAATCCCTCCTCCTAATGATTCAGAAGGAAGCCCAGCCCAGCCCAGGTCTATGACTGGAGATCTGGATCAGTCTAACAATGCAGGTGGCCTTTGGCAGCCAGAATACATGACTCAGTCAGATGGGAGGGGAGGGCTAACCCCCACTGGTGGGAGGAGAGGCTCTCGCCCTCTTCTGCTGGCTAAGCACTGGGAGCTTACGTTGTCTCCAGGGAAGAGGTGGGGCTGCCTCCATGAAGCCAGTGCTGAGCAAGGCAGAGCAAAGAGTGAAGCAAGTAGACCTAGATCCTTTTTTTTTTTTTTTGTATTTAGTATAGGATCTACAGGGTGTCACTACACAGATTGATTCTCCTGTTTTCAGCCTCCCAAGCACTGGGATTACAGGCACATGCCACCACTCCCAGTCTCAATCATAGTCTCAGAGTGCCACAAGGGTGGGGCCAGCAGAGCACAGTGGGATCGAACCTGGCCCCTGCAGTCTGTCTAAGCAGGCGCTTTAGTCTGCTGAGCTATCTGGCAGGCCCTCTAGATCTTTGATGATACTGATCTATCCATGAATTGTGTCGCCCTTGCAGCCCGCACTAGCATTAGTGCTCTCATGTGAGATTAATTTTGTATTGCTTAAACAGTCTTTTATGTTTCTAAGAGTTAAAGACTTCATAACTGGAAAGGTCACAGAAGAAAGGACTGGTGAAACCAAGGTAGGCATGTCCAATTCCTGAGTGAATGCTCCGGGTGGCACAGCTCCTTACTGCCTCTCAGAGTTTGTCATCTCTGTCTTACACAGGACAGAGCTGAAGTTTAAAGAGGGGAAGTGATTTTTCCAGGGTCACAGAGCCAGCAGCGGTTCACCCTAGCTCAGAACTCATGTTTATCTGACTACAAAGGCTGCACTCTCCATATGCCACCTCTGGTGGCTTCCCACCCTTCTGGCTGCCACCATTCCTGTACCTTTGACTCCAAACAGAGGCCTCTCCGTCACCAAATAATGTGATCAAATCAAACCTTCTTTCCATACAATTAGAAAACATAACAGGTTACAGCAAAAAAATGCAAAAACCTCCAAAGCTGCTCAAAGCTAATTAATTTCTATTACTAGTGAGAGAAGAACCACTTAACATGTCTTTTCTTATTCAAATTACCATTGACGGCACCTGCTTTTTTATTCTTGGGAAATCCTGCTACAATGCGGGTAAATTATGTAAGACTGTAGAATTTATGAAGATAAGGCAATTAGCATTACAAAACCGAGTCCGAGTTACAATTTCTGGGGAACAGAAAGAGTTATGATGCTCCCTTAAATGGTCTAGTGAAGTCTCACCGATTGAGTTAATCCTGGTAGTAGTCAGGAAAATTGAAGGGTAAATGGTGCCATGATGGTATGTATTCATTGTCAGGGCCCTTTGGTGATGGGGCTGTCTGCGCTTCTAAGGAGGTGGCCAAGGTACTTTTGGAGAGAAAAGGAATGGAACAGGATTTACAGGCTGAGGGAGCAGGGAGAGAAAGAGGAGCTTCCTCTTGAAGTCCTTGGTTTTTGGGTCAAGCAGAGTCCTGCCCACAGACCACACTCCCACGAAGCTTTCTGCGGCTTCCACCACTAGCACAGCTGCCTCAGAGCAGGTACTTCTTGGCAGGGTTTAGATGCTACTGAGATTTTGCATCTGAATTGGAGGACTCTTAGAGATGCTGGATTGCCAAAGGCACTTGGTCTTATTAGATGCAGACAGAAAGTGAGGAAGACCTAGGGTGCAGGTCTCAGAAATTGAGTATAAGATTTAGGGTGTGTGTGTGTGTGGTGCACAAGTGTGCCCTTTTCTACAGAAGTGTCTGCAGTTTTTATTTGATTCTGAACAGGTTTAGGACACCTCCATCCCTGCCCTAGTTGGAACCCACATAACATGGTCAAAAGATCAAGAGAGGTAGGTACTCTCCCACCACCCCCTCAGTCTGATTAACTCAATCAGTGAGACATCACTAGGCCATTGAAGGGAGCATCAGAACTCTTTCTGTTCCCCAGAAATTGTAACTCAGACTTGATTTTGTAATGGAGACTTGGTGTCCATCCATTGCTGGTTTTTCGTATTGGGCCCACACAGCATCCAGTTTTCAGAGTCAGGACCAAGGCTGTGGCACTTGCTTTCTGGGCACCTGCATTGAATGTCAGCTGTTTCTTATTCAGCTTCCCAGGACGTCATTGCTGGCTCCTAAGTTGCCTTAGTGCCAATTAGAAAATGGCACACTTCTCTGGAAAGATCAATCCCATACAACTTGGTGGGCTTGGAAACAGAGATCAGGAGGGGCTCCAACTTGGGTTGGCCATGCTGACTTGAGTCCTGGTGCAGCATATGACCTGCATAGCCTTGATCTCAAATTTTCTTACTTCAGGGCTTCAATCACTGACTGATCCTAGAGTTTTCTCCTGGTAAGACTGAGTAGAAGAACTGGTTGAGGGTCCAAGAGACTGTTAGCTAGAAATAGAAATTTTATCCTGAAAAGGCAAAAGCAAGAAATGCAATGTTCATTTCCATCTAGATTCAGGGCCAGGCCAGATCCATCAAAAGTGAGCAGGCAGAGAGCAAAGAGGGCACAGCAAGCCTGGGGTGGAATGCAGCAGCTTTTCTGAGGAAGAGCAACAGGCTAGAGCAGGCCACAGCCACAGGAAGTAGTGGGGAAAGGGAGAAACTGGCCAGCAAAAAGATTGGGATGGGTTGTTTAGGGCCTTGCAGGCTACTGTAAAGATTAGTGGCCTTGCAGGCCACTGAAATGGCGTAGAACACTTTGGGGGATTCTTAGCAGAGGAGTGGTGTGATCAAACTTAATTTCTAAAGGAATCAGGGTGGCTGCTGTGTGGTAAAGATGCAGAAGGGGCCAATGTAGAAGCAGGGAGACATCAGGACCTACAGAAACTATCTTTCCAGATGATATATGCTGCTGTCTTGAAGAGATGGAAATCACATGGAAGGTGAGAAAAATGACATTTGGGAAGCACTGGTATCTTTAAGGTATGGATGCAGGGATGAATGATATATTGGATGTAGAGTATAAGGAGAGAAAAGCCAAGAATGCTTCAAGGCTTTTGGCTTTGTAAATATAAGGGAGTGAATCTGGATGTCTGAGAGCTTGGGAGAATAGGTTCACTCTGTCTCATTGTTATAGGTTCAACTGCAGGACTAAACCTTTCCACCCAGATCCTTTGCTCAGCAGGCCTGTGCAGGGGCCTGCTCACCTCTGCCTCAGAACTGCTGCTCTTGATGTCTTTCTGGAATGTCATTTCACTTTACTTTGTGCTGAACTGTTTGTACCTGAAATACTGAATGCCAATCCATCCATCCATCCATCCATCCATCCATCCATCCATCCATCCATCCATCCTTTCATTCTCTCATGAGTAAATATGTGTTGCTAAGGACTTACCATGTCCCAGATGCTGATCTATGCACAAAATACCCAACAGTGAAAAAGACAGCCATTGGGCATGAGCTTAAGCCCGGATATGCTAAGGCAATACTACTCTATCTACCGAGGGCCCACCAGCTACCTACCTACTTAATGCCAAGTTCCATGCCATTGCTTTGTGGTTGAACTCTTTTAATCATATAGGGGACGCATAGAGGACTTTGAACTCTATCTCCTTTGTTCCCTGCCATTTCTTCAACTCAGTTATTGTTGAAATGGGAAAAATCATCAGCTCTCAGAGTGAGGAATCTTAGACACAGAGTTTTTTCCAATCCTACTCTCAAATAACATAATTTCTTCGCTTCCACAGAAGGGTTATGCAGATATTTAAGGACACTGATTTCTGAAGCTTTTTGAAACTGTTCTCTTGTGTTATTATCGGATCTCAACTAGCATGGCCTAAGCTGCAAGACTGGAAAGGAATGTTAGGACCCAGAACTTGACCCATCTTCTGGAGAGGGACCGTGAATTATTTGGAAAGAGCTGTATGTTCTGAAAGGAAACCAATAGGACTACAGATTACAGTGGTGGGGGTAGGAGAGGAGCTACATTTAGGCAAGGACAGGGCAGGGCATTACCACCTGCATGGGAGGCTTCTGGACACTGTCCTCCCCTTTGGGATATGACCTGGTTTCCCAGAACCTTCACTGAGGCACATCCAGCAGGGAGATGTCCAAGTAGCAGTGTGAACATTTGTGCAAGGCCTCGGACAGCTTGGAGGTTGGGGACTTCATAGGCCCTTTTGAACCATCAACTCCCACTCCATATACTGAGGCTTAGAGCACAGTTGTCCCTGATTTTACAAACAAAAACAATGCGCAAAGACAGAGCACCTGGGTGCTTACCGCACCAGTGCCATGCTGCAGGTATTTCCTGGTCTCCAGGCTCATCTCTAAAGCTGAGACTTCTCCCAGGTGGTCATGGATGGCACTGGACCACCCAAGGTGGAAGCTGGAAGTATATCCAGAAGCCGTCCTCATACACCAAACCCTAACCACGTGCCAGCCCCTGGGGTAGTGATGCCAACCCAGCATCCCATTTAATCCTTCCTGGGAGGCTGGTAGAAATTTAATCCTTTGTTTTCACAGAGTAAAGAGAGGCTTGGAGAGGTAACTTCACAGAGCTGCACATGCTCTCTCCCTGGGGTCTACAAGCAAGGTATCGAGCCTTAGTCCTACCACTCGCAGGGGAGGTAAATTTGAGAAAGGCAATTTCTTTGATGCTCGGCTTCCTCATCTGTGACATGAGGGTTATGGTGGGTTTAGAGTGAGTTGGATTATGTGAAGTCCTACAGGACCCTTGCATAGAGAAGAATTAGGCTCCATCTGTACCCATTCCACCCCAAAAGATTTTGAGGAACCCAGACCATGGGGTAGCCAGGGGACAAAAGGCATTGTACCCACATGATCAAGCGTGATTTAAGGTGCTGGGTGGCAGTCTTATGGGAAAGGGTTGGTGGGTGGCATGTAAAGTGTGGCAGACTTATTTAAATTAAAATAGAGGATGACCAGTTAAAGTTTAATTTAATTTTAATTTCAGATAAATGGCACATAATTTTAAAAACCATCCCAAGCAACACACCTGTATTTTATCTGCCCAAATGCGCCAGCTGCGGACCACAGTGGGGCTGTTGCTGGTTTCTCCTGGAGCCCGGCAGCCTGACATCAGCACCTGTGGGAGGAGCCACAGGAGCCTTGCTGGGCAGTGTGGGGGCCGCAGGCTCACCCCCTCAAGGTGCTCTGCAGGGCCCGAAGGCTCCAAGCGAGAATAATGGACCAGTAATTATCATCAGTTAGAAGCTCTGAGTGCAGGCCTTTTCAGAACAGAAGTGGATTCTGGTTCTTAAAAGGATTTGCAGACTTGAACAAATGCCTTTCCTAATCAGTACAAATTGTTCCTTTAAACAAGAGAGAGCTACACGTCCACTTTTTCTCTGTCAAGCTAATGAGCAGTCAGCATCATTCCTGGGGGTCTTGACTTTCCCTCCTTCCTCTGGGGTACAGGGAGATAGTGGAGGAGGCGGAAGGTACTGAGAAGACCTCCTGTGTCCATGAGAATGTGGCTTTAGTCACTCAGACTGTCTTTTCATCCACGAGGGGAATCATAATAAATCCTGCCCTACTTCCTATGAGTCAGACAGGAGGCCATTATCCATCCGCCTTCTCTGGCAGAGCCCCATCCCTCTCCATGGTCCTGCTTCTTCCCACATTATCTTCATTTCCAATACTTCTGCAAATATACTTCCAGTCTCATCCTCAAGAGATGAGAAAACCAAACCCCAAACCAGATCATTTTACATTTACATTCCTCCTGTGCCCCTCCTTTGCCCCCAAATGCCTGTGGATTGGTCACATTTGTCCCTTTAGGTCCCTACCTCAGCTCATGAGTGGAGATCACTGATCTGTGGACCTTAGGGTGGAGCTGCTCTTTCTCAGATCTCTGCCTGCCACCAGGATGCCCCCTCTCACCTCATCCAAGGCTGAGCTCTGCCTTCCATGCTCCCTGCGTGCTGGCCTGGTGTCAGCCTCGCCTCTCTTCTCTGTGTCCTTTTGGCTACAGATGGTAAAAGTGAAGAGAATGCAATGGCTCCTTGCAATCCTGAACTCAGGACCTTTTCTCAGCAGCAGAAAAGCTGACCAGAGCCACTGCTGGTGTCACTGTTACCATCCTAATGAGAGTCCTGGGTGGCAGAGTGCCCAGGAGGAGATGGCAGTGGTACCTGTGAAGGTATCCTTACCTTCTCAAAGAGAGGGGATGTAGGCCAAGGAATTAGACTAAAGTCATTTTACATTTGGCAGAGAGTATAAATTATAGGGCAGCTGAAGGAAATCCATAAATAAATTCTTTTAATTCTAGTAGAGACTAAGTATAGGGAAAGTTCTGAGGGATTCCCCTGCTCACTCCCTCCAACTCTCAGCCTGGCCTTGGACCTATTCAGAGGACATGGGGCTTTCTCCTCCATCTCCATGGGTGGAGGGTGAAGGCTAAGCAGAAGGAGCATGTCACCACTGTAAGGCCACTATTACTCTGTCCGAAGCTCTCCTGTCTCTGGAGAGGGGCATGGCCAGACGTATGATGTTTGCCCTTGTTTTTTGAATTTGGAAACTAAGGCTCAATTTCCCAGGATCATTCAGTTAGTGAACAACAGAGCCAGCAGCTGAACCAAGCGCCTGTCCTGCCACCCCAAGGCCACCTGCCCAGGCTCTGTTAATAGCTTTGGAGTTTCCTTGATGCATTACCACTGGCCTGACCCCATTTTTCAACAATGAGCTTTTACTGAAAAGAAGGCTGCCCTAGGGGCTCAGCAGGTCTGCAGGGTCATTCAAATTAAGGTTCTGCTGTAAATGATCAAGTGTCTACTGAGTGTCAGCCTGAGCTGGCCAGGCACTTCACAGCTATCCGGGGTCCAGCAGGACGCACAAGCGGTGATGCTCGCCCGAGTGCGCTGACAGGGCTTGGAGCTGCAGCTGGACAGCCTTCCAGTTGCCCACGCGTTGGGGGCAATGCCAGGGTTCAGAGCCACTTTGCTTTTTTCCCTTTATACCTATCCAGGTGCCTGTGCATCACAGAAAGCCAGATGTTATCTGAAGAAATATTTATTTATATATTTAAAAAGCAATGAGATTGGCATGTACAATAACATCAGAAGCCCTACCCACAGGGCTCTGCAGAACCGGGCCCCTGCCCACCTTTCCAAAAGTAGCTCAGATCTCTTCTTCCTTGGTTAGCACACACTAGGGCCACTAAATTCCTTCCCACATGCACCTGGCACTTGCTACACTCTCTCCCTGGAACTTCCTTTGCCTGTCATATATGCATGGGTGACTCCTCCTTACCAGTGAGTTGTCAAGTCACACATCACCTTCTGAAATGAGCTTCAGCCCCTCACCTGCATTCATGCCCCATCCCAAGTCACCACCTAACTTATCGTCCAGTCTTATTTGTCCATGCCTCTCATTTTCTCAACTTATTTTACTGATTTTTTTACCTGTTCACTGTCTCCCTTGCTAGATTTCAAATTTGTTATCCACCATAATACTTGTTTTATTCCAGTGCCTAGAACAGTGACCAACATGCAGTAGGTACACTGAAAAGACTTGTTGGCTAAGACAGGAATGGGTGAGATGACATCACATCTCGGGACAAAATTATCCTTTGTGTGTGTTGACCACCTGCATTCTAGCAGAGGGAGACATTTTTTTTTCTTTTTTAGCTAATGCTGTTAAAATCAGTCTTGCTACCAAAGCAGGTATTGCTTTCAATATACAGCTTAATCAAAGCAATGATGTGAAGGTGCAGAGTAGCCTGATCTACCCACTATGCCCTCCAACACTGGCCAGGAAGGACTGAAGTTTGTAAACAGGTCGGGGCCCTCAGGAAGACCCATCTGCTTTCTGTAATAATGTAAAAAGAAAACTTTCAAATACCACAATTTGCAAATGAAGACCTTTAAAATAATGGGACGGTGGCTCTGGGATGGGATTATTAGGATAATGCAATGTTTAAGTGGGCGCTTTTCCTCTCAAGGACCTGCCTGAATTCTGCTGAGCTCATTCCACGAGAGACCTCAGAGAGATCAGTTGTGACTTTTATTAAAGTCAAACCAATACCTGTATTCGCAGCCGCCTGGAGGAAATTTCTTTCTGTAACTCTGATTGAAGTTTAATGGGAACTACACAAAGAAAATTTACTTAACCTCCTCACCCATCTCTTCCACCGTGGAAGTCTGTTCATCACGTGCTCTGCTCCCAGGAGACGCTATCAAAGATAGCACTTCTCAATTTCATAATATTTTTCAGAGTAAAAGAGGGAAGACAGCTGCAGACCTCTCCTATCCCAGAATATCATGTAGTCCGTGTCTGATTTCACTTACAGGAACAATGCAGAGGTTTTTCCCAAGGGTGTGCACATTAGAATTTTGCAGATTACAAATAAAAAGCATATGAGCTACTACTAAGAGATCATCTTGGTGCAAGTGAGCGGACACGGACACAAAGCCCTGGCTAGTGTGCTTCTGATTTGTCCATCTGGCTGCTCAACCTCGGCTCCTGGCACACAGGAAGACAGGCATCTGCTCACGCACAGCAAACAAAAGCATGGGGTGACACCACTCATTCCTGAGAGACCCGGACAGCAGATTACTAACACCTGTCATGTGGGACACTTTGTAGATGGAAAGTACCTTTGCAAAACTCACACGTTTTCTTATGAAGTTTACACACATCTAAAAAAACAAAAACAAAAAGAACATGAAAACTTAGTTGTCTTTCTGTAAAGTGTGAGCCAGTGAATGTCTACATGACTTTCACCTAAGTTGAGGAATAGGACATTGCCCTTCTCTGAGCTCATTCCCGGTCGCCACTGTTTCTTGATTTCCAACTTTCTTCCTACATACTTGTTTGCTGTATTTGACAGTTTTACCACCTAAGTGTTATTCCTGGACAATACAGCTTTTACCAAATCAAATACCTTGCAGAAAGTACTCCCTTGTGTCTAGCCCCTTTTTTTCAACATTTTTTAAAAAAGAATAAAAAACAGTGAAAAAAAAGTTAGAAATGATACAGAATTTCACTAAACAAAATGAGAAGAAATAAAAAATGGTTGTTATATTACATATTGTGCTCTTCAAATTAGTTGTTCAGATTACCAGATATAAGCATGAAAAGTTGGTCAAAATCATAAAAAATTTAAAAAGAGAGAAAAAATATTAAGCATAAACTGCTCCTTTCAATAGACCAGCACAAATCAGTAGCACAATTATTGAAGCTATCGTGTATATATGTATATGTATTTATTTCCCCCTACGTCTTTCTTTCTTTTCTCTTTTCCCTTGTCTTTCTTTTCCTTTCACAGCATCTATTGTATCTTTTGGATTTTATTGACTTTTTCAGATTCTTACACAAGGGAGACAATATGATGTTTATAATGTGGGTCTGATTTATTTTACTTATGAGGATGGTCTCTAGCTGCATTAATTTACCTATAAAAGTTTCAAGTTTATCTTTTTTATACTTGAGTAATACTCCATTGTGTACAAATATCATGTTTTTTATCCATTCCTCAGTTGATGGTGATTTGGGTTCTTTCTAAGATTTACCTATGACAAATTGTACTGCTAAAAACATGAGTGCACATATATCGCTATGGTATGATGTTTTCAGTTCTTCTGAAAAAATACTCAGGAGGGGAATAACTAGGTTGAATGGAACCTCTACTCCTAGTTTTTTGAGGAATCTTCACACAGATTTTCAGAGTAGTTGTACCAGTCTACACTCCCACCCACAGTGAAGAAGAGTTCTGTTTTGCCCTATAGCCCTACCAGCATTTGTTATTGGTTGACTTCTTTCTTTTGTTATTTATTTATTTATTTATTTATTTATTTGGTATAGGATCTCACTACGCAGCTCAGACTTTTAGTGATCCTCCTGTCTCAGCCTCTCCTGCGCTGGGATTATAGGTGTGTGCCACCATGCCTGGTTTCAGTGGCTGGCTCAGTGCAGGGCCTGCATGGCATGTGGCACCCAGGATCAAACCCAGGTCCTTGCACTTGCTAGGCAGGCACTTAGACCACCAAGCCAGCTCCCCAGCCCTTGGTTGACTTCTTGAAGATAGACATTCTTTCTGGGATGAGATGGACTCTCAGTGTTGTTTTAATTTGCATTTTTCCAATAACCAATGATGCTGAACATTTTTATATATTTATTTGTCAGTTGTATTTCTTCATCTGAGAAGTATATATTCATGTTAGGTGCCCAGTTTTTGACTGGATCTTTGATTTTTGGAGGCTTGATTTTTTTAAAAATTCTTTATACATTCTAGATAGAAGTCCTTTGTATGAGGGACAGATGGCTAAAAGTTTTTCCCCACTCATGGGTTTTCTTTTTACTCTGTTGGTGATTCTGTTTGATGTGCAGAAACTTTTCAAAAAGATGAGATCCAAGTTGTTGATTCTTTGAAGTATTTACCATGAAGTCTGGTTTTGTTTATGAACTCTCCACCTATCCTTATGTCTTCAAGTTTCTACCTACTTCTCCTCCAATAGATTTAATATCTGTTTTAACATTTAAATCTTTGATCCATTTTTACTTTAGTTGAGTGCATGGTGATAGACATGGGTCTAATTTTGGCCTTCAGCATGTAGAAAGCCAGTTTTTCCAGCATCACTCATTAAAGAAACTTTTCCTTCCAGTGAACATGCTTGGCCCCTTTGTCAAAGCTAAGGTGGCTGAGTATGTTTGTAGATGTGTCTGCATCTTCTATCTAGTCCATTAATCCGCAGGTCTGTTTTTTTTAATTTTTTGATAATCAATAGATTGTACATTGTTATCTTCTTAGTGGTTATCCATAGTACAAGAAGCAGACAGGATATGCTGTCCAAACACTGTTAGTACGCCTCTTTCTTCTCATTGAATTAAGTGAAAGTAGCTATAAACCTATCCTAACTATTTTGTATGTATAAATACAAAATGATCTTTCCTTTGTATCCTTTTTTTTGGTCCTGTCAGA
>NW_004524706.1:6098760-6100390 GCF_000260255.1 Octodon degus
CAGTGAACATGCTTGGCCCCTTTGTCAAAGCTAAGGTGGCTGAGTATGTTTGTAGATGTGTCTACATCTTCTAATCTAGTCCATTAATCCTCAGGTCTGTGTTTTTTGTTGTTGCTGTTGTTGTTGTTGTTGTTGTTGTTGTTGGGTTTTCTTTGCAGTACTATGCTGATTTTATCACAGTAGCTTTGAAGTATAATTTCAGGTCAGGGATTGTGATGCCTCCTGCCTTTCCTTTGTTGCTCAGGATTGCTTTTGCTATTCTAGGTCTCTTCTGGTTCCAGATGAATTTCAGGGATATTTTTTCTAGAGCTGTGAAGTATACTAATGATATTTTAATTAGAATTGCATTGAATCTGTATAAATTTTTTTTTTGCGGAACTGGGGATTGAACTCAGGCCCTTGCCCTTGCTAGGCAAGCACTTATTCTACTGAGCCATCTCCCCAGCCCCATGTATAAAAATTTTGAGAGTATGGCCATTTTCACAATGTTGATTCTTACTATCCAGGAGCAAGGAACATCTTTCCATTTTCTAAAATCTTCTTTGATCTCTTTTTTTCAGAGTATTGTAATTTTCACTGTATAGATCTTTTACTTTCCTCATTAGATTGATTAAGTCTCTCTCTCTCTCTCTCTCTCTCTCTCTCTCTCTCTCTCTCTCTCTCTCCTTTCTTCCTTTCTTAGATAACATTATGAAAGGTATAGTTTCCCTACTTTCTCTCTTGGTGTATTTGTTGCTTGTGTACAGAAATGCTATTGATTTTTGAGTATTAACTTTGTATCCAGCTACTCTACTGAATTTGATTATTAAATCTACAAGTCTTTTGATGGAGTTTTGAGGGTCTTCTATATAGAACAGGAGATAAAATAATAATGATTATTAATAATAATTTCACTTTTATTATAAACAATAAAATAATGCAAATAATGATAATTTCGCTTTTTCTTTTCCAATCCTTATTGTTTTTGTTTCTCTTCTTGTCTACTCATTCTGGCTAAAGTTTCCAGAACTATACTGAATAGGAGTGATGACGGTGGACATCATTGTCTTGTTTCTGATTTTAAAGTGAAGGCTTTCAGTTTTTGTCCATTTATTATAATGTTGGCAGTTTGTCATAGATGGTGTTTATCAGGTTGTGGTAAAGATCATCTATTCCAATTTTCTTTAGTTTTTATAATGAATGAGTTCAGACCTTGTCAAAAGTTTTTTTCTGCATCTATTGAGATGATCATGTGATTTTTATGTTTGGCTCTGTTGATGTGGTGTATTACATTTATTGATTTGTGTATGTTGAACCATCCCTGCATTCCTGGGTGAATCCTACTTGGTCATGGTGTATAAAATTCTTGATGATGGGGTTGGGGAGATGGTTCAGTGGAATAAGTGCTTCCCTGGCAAGTGCAAGGGCCTGAGTTCAATCCCCGGTTCTGCCAAAAATAAAAATAAAAATAAAATAAAATTCTTGATGATTTTCTGTATTCTGTTTGTTAGTATTTCACTGAGGACTTTTATATCTGTGTTCATTAGGGAGATTGGCCTATAGTTCTCTTCCTTGGTTGGGTGTTTCTTTGGTTTTGGTATTAGGGGAATACTTGCCACCAGCAAAGAGTTTGGGAGAATTACTTCCTTTA
>NW_004524706.1:6102761-6109479 GCF_000260255.1 Octodon degus
TTTTTTTTCTTGATTCAGCTTTGGTAATTCATATATATTTAGGAATCTATTTCTTCTATGTTTTTCATACTGTGAGAGCAAAGGTTTTCAAAGTGGGTATTGATGATCTTCTCTATTTCTATAGGATCTGTGGTGATTTTGCCCCTTTCACTCCTTATTGAGTGGATTTGAATTTTTTCTTTGATAAGGTTGAGTAGGGGTTTATCAATCTTATTTATTGTTTCAAAGAACCAACTCTTCAATTCATTAGTTCTTTGTATTTTTTTCTTGATCTCCTAATTTCTTCTCTGATCTTTATAATTTCCTACCTTCTTTGGGTTTTGGACTTGACTAGCTCTTCTTTTACTAAAAGCCTGAGGTGCAGCATAGGATTGTTTAATTGTGCTTGTTTTGTTTTACTGATTTGAGAATTCATCACTATAAATTTCCTTCTTAGGATTGCTTTCATTGTATCACATAGGTTCCAATAAGTTGTATCTGCATTTTCCTTTGATTGTAAGTATTGTTTAATTTCTTCTTTAATTTCATCTATAACCCACTGATTCTTTGGAAGGGTGTTATTTAATTTCCATGTGTTTATAGAATTTTAACAATTTCTTTTGTCAATAATTTCCAGGGTCATTGCACTATGGTCAAATAATGTGCATGGGATAATCTCAATTCCTTTACATTTACTTAAGCATGTTCTTTCTAGTATATGCTCTATTTTGGAGAACATCCTATGTACAGCTGAGAAGAATATGTATTCTGATGTTTTGGGTGGAACACTCTATAAAAGTCTAAGTTCATTTCTTTACAAATTTAGTTTAATTCTGTTATTTATTTGCTGATTTTTTGCCTAGTTGATCTATCTCTGTGACAATGGGGTGTTAAAGTCCCCAATTACAGTTGTGTTATTGCTCATTTAATTTTTCATGTCTGTTATAATAATTTGTCTTATATGTTGGGTGGTTCTACATTGGGTGCATATACATTTACGATTGTTATCTCTTCCTTTGGAAGTTTCAAATATGCAGTGACCTTCTTTATCTCATTTGGCCATTTTTTGTTTGACATTCACATTGTCGGCAACTAGATTAGCTATCCTGATTTTTGTGGGTTCCTGTCACATGGAGTATTGTTTTCCATTCTTTACTTTAAGTCTATGAATTTTTTTGAGTTAAATGTATACAGTATATTGTTGGATTTTGTTTCTTGAACCACCCTACCAATCCATTTCTTTTGATTGGTGAATTGAGACCATTTACATTGAGGATTATGATTTATATGTATTGGCTTAACTTTGCCATGTCGTTTTCCTGCTGTAGGTTCCCTACTTTTCCCTTCTGTTTAATTGCTTGCTCTTCTCTCCTCTCCACTGTTATTCTTGAAGTTGTCATTTTTTTCTCTTTCTATAACATGTTTCAGCGTTCTTTGTAGGGTTGATTTGGGGGTCATGAATTTCTTTAGCTGTTCTTAGTCCTTATTTCTCCATTAATATTTTTATAGATAGTTTTGCTGGATCCATCAATCTGGGTTGAAAGTTGTTTTCTTTCAGGACCTGAAATACTAAGCTCTTCTTGACTAGAGGCTTTGTTGTCACGCGCGGACTTGCCTGCAAGAATGACGCGACCACTGGTTGGTTTTCTGCGCAGCTCTTTATTGTTCTCTTACATCCATCTTCTCTGTCTTCTTCCCCCCGAGGCCCCTGCTCTTAGCTTATAAGTCCCAGGGCTTCCAACCATGGGGTGCCACGTGTGTACTGCCCATTGGTCCAGGTATGCGGAAGCAATGCATTAGCCCAAGCCTTGGCCATATATGGAGTTGTTTACTCCAGGAGCACTCACCCCTTGAGGGGGTGGAAGGCGGAAACCGGCGCCATCCTAGGGCACGGCTACACGCAGCTCCCTACACTTTGTGTTGAGAAATCTGGCATGATTCTAATGAGATTTCCATTATATATGATCTTTTTTCCCCTCTTTAACAGGTTTTTTTTTTTTTTTTTTTTTTTTTTTTTTTTTTGTGGAACTGGGGATTGAACTCAGGCCCTTGCCCTTGCCAGGCAAGCACTTATTCTACTGAATTAGAATACAATAGAATTGTTATTTCTTTGTTCCTTTTTATTTTTTAGAGATTTTTATTTTCACTATTGCTAGCTTCACTGCTGTCTTCAAGGTCTGAAAGTCTATCTTCAGTTTTGTGCAAGTAGTTTTGCCAGCTTTCAATAGACTCCTTAATTTCCTGGATATATGTTTGAATCTATTTCATGCATTATTTCCTAATTATTTCCTGTGCTGTGCATTTAATGTTTCCATCATTTTTCTATTCTCTTTTATTCTATCTGTATCTTTTTTAGATGCATTGAGCAATTCGTTCATGATTGTTGTCATTTCATTTTTTTTATCTGAGAGATTATGATCTAATTTCTACTATAGCCTAATGGAGTTGTTTCTTTACTTCAGTTGCTATCATTTCAGAAATTTCAGGTGTGTGGTCCTGGAAGGCAATGACCACAAAGAGAGGAGTCGAATATTGGCTCAGGAACTGCTAACATATTCTTATCATGGAACATTTTTTGAGTGAATTTTGACTCTGTGTGACCCTGTATGGCCTCCTGCTTCTGACACCAAAAAGGAAACAGTGCTGACACAGAGGGCTTTGTTCTCTCTCTCTCTCTCTCTCTCTCTCTCTCTCTCTCTCTCTCTTTCTCTGAAACAGAAGGTAGTTAACCTCAAGCAAGTACAGCTTTTGGATCATCACTAGGAACCAGGAACCAGGACCTCTTCTTCCTTCTCTACCTTCCTTCAAGGTAGTCCATCCTTTTTTTTTTTTTTGTATTTAGTATGGGGTCTACAGGATCTCACTATGTAGATTGGACTCATAGTGATCTTCCTGTTTACAACTGCCCAAGTGCTGGGATTACAGGAACACACCACCACGCCCAGTCTCAATCACCATCTCAGTGCCCGCTCCTGGGGGGGCCAGTACTGCAGGCAGGGGATTGAACTCCTGGCCTCTACATCTGCCTAAGTAGGCACTTTAATCCACTGAGCTATTTGGCCAGCCCAGTCCATCCTTAAGTTGGAGTGTTATCCATAACTCTGTACCCAGATGGCAGTTAGAAGGGGATGGGGAAGGCCAAAGGGTGCTTTCCAAATCCCTTGTCATTTCTGAGAGTTTTCCAGGAAATTTTCACCAATAATTTCTACTCATTTTGGCCAGATCATGGGTTTTGGCTATTACTAGCTGCAAAGTGAAGTGGAACTTAGTCTCATTTTTGTTACACACTGAGTAAAATCAAGGAGAGAGTGAGCATTGAGTGAGAAAACTGAAGTCTTCACCACAGGGAGGAGTGTCATGATGATACAGGGAGAAAAACTGATCTCAAGTGGGTGACAGGGAACCTCCAAATGACTAGGGAAAAAAATCATCTCCCGACCTGACCTGCACGAGTTTGTGTTCTGTAAAACCAAAGAATGAATTTTAGGAACAAATGGAGGTTATGAGCAGAATATATTTATTGAGGGAAAGAAAGCTCCTGTCCAAGAGAGGGACAGGAGGAGGGCCCGAGCAGGTTGTTCCCCGGGAAGCTCTCTCTTCTAGGAACTTTTATAGTGTAAAACCATGCAGGGCTAAGGTAGAGAAGAAGAAGTCTTGCTTAGGTGGACATGGAGTGGGACAAAACTATGGTCAACCAATGAGATTACAAGCACCATTGCTCAGGTAAAGTTGATTACTCCCAGGACAAAATGGGGAAGCCAGTCACAGAGTAAGGGAACGTGAATACGGGACAGGGTTTCTTCCTGTTGGGGGTTGGGCTAGTGATTCACTTGGGTCTTTCCAGGTGACCAATACCTATTTGGAATATCAATCCCAGGTGCTAATCTTTTAGCATTTGTTTGGCCTTTAGGTCTTTAGGTCTGGTTCACAGCAGGAGCATCCCTCCCTCCCACAGTTGTAAGGCATCTCATCTTCTGTGCTGTCTCCTTTGAGGGCCTGGCCCTGTCTGACTGCCTATAAAATTTCTATTTAACTCGGCTGCCTGCAACAATGGCATCTAGAACAAGAACTGAGCTATGTCCTCAATGAAGATCAATAATGTTCACAATGATGCAGCTCATCTCCCCTCTCCTTTACAGGGGACTGTATTCTTTATTTTGACACATGGTCTCAGTAAGTTGCTAAGTTGTCCAGGCTGGGTTTAAACTTATGATATGTGGTCTCTTTCTCTGCATTCTTCTTTTATCTTTGCCATCATATGGTTTCTGTTTCTATAACCTTAGCAAACAGGGAATAGTGCATATAGGCAACTCCATTCTTTTTTTTTTTTTTTTTTTTAAGTTATGAGCAGAATGTATTTATTGAGAGAAAGAAAGCTCCTGTCCAAGAGAGGGACAGGAGGGCCCCCCCCCCAGCAGGTAGTTCCCCGGGAAGGCAACTCCATTCTTGAATGTAAATTTCAATTCATAGTCCTATCATTGGCTAGAGGGGGCTGACTCTTATTTAAATTCTAGACTGAAGGAACTTTATTACCCCACGGCTGGCCTTTAGACAAGTGTCTGGCTCTGGGTCAGACCTGTATTTTGGGAATGAGAGCAACAAAAATATATAAAACATAGGATGGCCTTTTTAGGTGGGGTAGATTCTGCTGGAGTGGCTGTGGGTGAGGGAATTAATTATACATACTAGTTTGTGGCAATAATTGTTAAAAGTTTTACAGTACTTGATCTCAAGCCTCTACATGCTAGAGATCAACAGTTATTCTAAGGTTGATAGCAGAAAATTCATGGAAGTTGATTCTGGATTTGAAATTTTTTGAAGCTTAGAAACTTCCATTTATTGAATCCTGACAAGTTTCAGCTTCTAGAAGGAAACAAGAAAAATATTTTTTTATCAGGGAAAGCACCCATTTTCTAAGAAGTAAAGTAGAATTTTCAGTCTTTTAACCATCATACTATACTGTGGTTGTGAGGTTAGTACATACGACTCACTACCTTGCATAAACACTGAAATAGGGACATGGTTCAAATGTACAATGACATGTTGCACATTATCTTTAGCAGGACCAAGCCCTGTGGAGAGATTATTTTCCTAAACATAAATCTAAGCAGGTCTATCTAGCAAACTCAGCACTCATTTCTTGGAACACATTTACATTTTTTGAAAAATATATATAATTGAGATCATAAACCCATGCTCAACACACAGGGATATATGTGCTTCAGCTTCTTCTCATCTCATGCTATATGTGAAGGGCCATGAAGTGGAACTGGTGGAGTTCTGATGCAATCTGAGAAATATATGATCGGCTCTGTGATTATCAGTCATGCCAGGACCTTGGGAACAGAATAGGGAATGCTTACCCTGTGGGAGATAGAGGGTATTTCTCCCTGTCTCCTAGGAGGAAGATGAGGTGTGACTCAGATTAGAAGCAAGGAGGATCTCACAGATTTTCTAGGTCCTGTAGTCCTTTGGGAATGACAACGTCAGACAATTCGTATCTGTGGTGATAAACTTACCTAGAAACATGGGAGTAGCAGTTGTAGAGTTAGAAGTACAATGGCTAGGGATGACCTCTACAGATGAGATTTTTTGGTCATATGAGTAGATATATCTGATATCCAGGTTTAACTTTTTCTTTCCTTGTTTTACTCTTAGGCTTGCACACCTACATATATTCTTCCTCACCGCTAAGACACACACACACACACACACACACACACACACACACGCATACGTGCACACATGCTTGAATGTTTGCGGGATAAGGGAGGGTCCTATATCCAGACTTAAAGCAAAGTAGTAAAAAAGCAACTCAGAGCAGCCTAGAGAAATAGTTACCAAATAGCAAAAGATGACCTAAGAGAAACCCCTACTAAGAGTGGCAAGTAATAACTACTGTGCCTTAATATCATTCATAGAAAATTGATTGTTAAAACAAAAACAATGAAAATGCATTTTAAGGCTTAGTGCAGATGTCAAGGATATGACAAGAACACCAGAAAAGTTGTGAGGCCAAAAACAGAATAGCATCTGTAAAGTTCTTCCTAGGTAGGGATATAGGACCTTTTTAAGGCAGCTAAAAATGTGTGCTATAAACTCTAAGGCAACTATTGATACTGCACAGTGAAGACTTACAGCTAATAAACCAATAAAGGAGATAAATGGAACCATAAAAAATGAGTCAGTTAATTCCAAAGAAGGCAGATAAAGAAGTAGAGAGGGAACAAAGAACGCCTGAGACAAATAGAAAACAGCATAGCTGTTAGATTTAAACCCAAATATACAAACACTCATATATAAATGACCTAAACACCCCAATTAAAAGAAAGATGGTCAGGTTATGTTTTTTAAATAGACAAGATTCATTGTTCCATGCAGCCTACAAGTAATCCATTTAAATATAAAGACACAAGTAGGTTAATAATTTTTGTATTAATTTTATTGAGAAAGAAGTAGCAATGAGACAGTTTCAAAACAGGTTAGTAGGACAGTTACAATAATTAATACATTGTATATTGTTTCTCTCTGTGAAAGCTTGAGAGAATTTTTTCTCTCTAGGTGACTCAGGCACATTCTACATTGTTGATCACTTTCACTTTTTAGTCTTTGTAGTAGTTATTCATAGCACAAGATGCAGACATGATATCTTGTCTAAACACTATTAGTTCAAAACTTTCCTCTCATTGAACTAAGAGAAAGTAGCTGTATATCTATGCTATTTTGTATATACAGATTA
>NW_004524706.1:6109844-6110715 GCF_000260255.1 Octodon degus
TGAAACCCTGTACAACAGTTTGTAGATCTTTTGTCAGTGTCAGCCATGTGGATGAGTCACGGCCATTGCTTGACCAATTTGCTCTCTGTGAAAGCTTGAGAGAATGTTTTCTCTCTAGGTGACTCTTCTTAGGTACACTCTACATTGTCGATCACTTTCCTCTGTGGCCCCATAATCACAAGTAGATTAATAATGACAGCAGAAAAAGACCCATTGTGCTAACCCTAATCAAAAGCAAGTTGGAGTGTAGCCTACTTTAATATCAAAGTAGATTTCAGAGCAGAAGATATTGCCAGGAACAAAAGACATTATTTCACAATAATAAAGGGGAACATTTATCAAGAGGACACAGTATAACAACAACAACAACAAAGAAAACACAATAATCCTAAACACGCATGTACTTAACAGCAGAAGAACAAATACCTGAAGTAAAAATTGATAGAGCTTTGAGGGGAAATAGACACACCCACCTTTGTATTATGGATTTCAGTAACACTCTCTGAGCAGTTGTCAGAACAAAGGAATCCTCAAGCTTATAGATGACCTTAACAGTTCTGTCAAGCAACTTATTGATATTTATAGAACATTCTACTCAGTAACAGAGTATACACTCTAAGTACAAGAGGAAAATTCACCAAGATAAACCAAATTTTGGACCATGAAACAAACCTCAATGCATTTAAAATGTTGCAAGTGCTGAGCGTGGGGACACACATCTGTGATCCTGGCCACCTGAGAGGTTGAGCCAGGAGAACTGCAAATGTAAGGCTAAACCGAACTACAATAGTGAAACCCTGGTGTGGTAGCTCAGGGGCAAAGCACTTGCATACTATATGCAAGGCCGTGGGTTCAATCTCCAGTTGGAAGA
>NW_004524706.1:6111670-6119163 GCF_000260255.1 Octodon degus
CATTTAGAAAAGCAGAGGAAATGTATCAGGCTACCAAATGCTCTTTTCTGATAAAGGAAGCAACTACAAAAGCTTTATTTATTTGTTCAAAGTAACCAGTGCTATAAATGCAAAACAAACAAAATCCAACAACTCCCCCAAATACTACTTTCAAAACTGACATATTAAACTTGAAAGTTATTGACCTTCATCTTCTAGACAAGAATGCCAAGTTAGTCTCTCTTCATAAAAAGCAATTACGATTTGAGGACATGTCATATTTGCCTCTTTTGCCAGCACCAAGTCAGCCTCATCTGAATCTTTCCATTTTGTGGGAAACATCAATTCTCCACTACTATCTGTCATGCCAGTTATTCGTTCAGGATCAAGACCTCAAGCAAAACCTCAGCAGCATCTTTTTTTGCTTTGACTTGCTGTCATCAGATTCACTGTCAGATAAAGATTTTCTTTTTGTACCATCTTTGTCTTTACCAGCATTTTGCGAATTAAGAAATGCTTCAATTAACTCTGGACAATCTAAATTTTCTCCAGGTTCCCATGTATTGTCAGCATCTGTAAACCCCTTCCACTTCAGAAAATACTCCACCTTCCCATTCATTGCACGTCGGTCCAGTATTTTTTCTGCCACAAACTTCAGGTTCTGCTTCCTCAACTTTTTTACTTTTTCCATTTTGTTTCTTTCCCATTTTTTGCAATGTAGTTTCATTGGAGGGCATTTTTTACTGCAGACCTGAAAAGCTATTATTCACCACCTCAGATGCTCAGTCGCGGGCCCAGTCTCAACCTGCGCTCCTGCAGCTCCATTCGCATGCGAAGCGGAGCACAAGGGGCCAAGGCGCAGAGCGGGAGGGTGGGGGAGGGGGAGAGGGCGAGTTGACAGTTTCTTAAAGGTTTGCTCTTTCACCTAGCATATAATCCCACCCAGGAGGATTCAAAGTACACATCTGTACAAAGAACTGCATCAATGTGTGTGCATCTTTATTTGAAATAACCCAAAACTGGAAGGAATCCAATCAGCACCAGCAAATGAATAGACAAACTATATATCCACAGAGTAAAAGACTATTCAACAATAAAAAGGAGGGGGAAATATGAATGACTATCACGATAGCTGTGAAAAGTAAATCTAAACTCACCCTTAGAAAGTACATATGATATAATTCCATTATATGAAATTCTAAAAATGAAAAATATTGTGGCAGCAACTAGATCAGCCATTTCTTGGGAAACAGAAAGGAAGCAAGGAAGCTCAGAAGAAGGGGTCACAGAGGGCAACGAGAGAATGTTAGGGCCGATGGTGGTCATATTCATCTTTTGATTCGTGGTGATGGCTTCATAACTATTGCATAGTTTAACAAACTCTGCACTGTAAAACTCGCCATTCTTGTACATATTCAGTGCCTTAATAAGGTTACTAAGTGCTCACAAACTTTCAAAAAGATTTTATACAATGGAACATTATTCATCTATAAAAAAGAAAAACTTGAGGCTTTTATAGGTAAATGAGAGACCATACTCATAAGTGAAATACATGAGACCTGCACGGGCAAGCATTGTATTGTCTCCCTCATGTAAGAACCAGAGTCAATAGAATCTAAGAGGGACAAGGGACGCTGTGAAAGGGAAAGAAGGTGTTTAATAGGAAGGAACAACTGGGATGAGGGAAAGAAGGAAAGAAAGAAGGAAGGAAGGAAGGAAGGAAGGAAGGAAGGAAGGAAGGAAGGAAGGAAGGAAAGAAAGACAGAGAGAGAGAAAGAAAGAGAGAAAGGAAGAAATGTATATATACAGGATAGCTTGGATAGATGTACTTTGGATTTCTGCTGGTCTATAAAGCAATAATTAATGCTTAATTTTTTTCTCCTTTTTAACTTTGACCAATTTTTCATGCTTATATCTGATAATCTGAACAACTAATTTGAAGACAACAATAGCAATATAACAACATTTTTGAATTCCTATTGTTTAGTGAAATTTTTTTATTGTTTCTAATTATTTACTACTTTTATTCTCTTTTAAAAACTCTTTTTAAAATAACCACATTTAAAGAACCAAAGAGCATTATAGAAATTTAATGTAATAATTGAACCAAAGGACTCCTTGTGGATAATGGCACACAGGTGAAGAGAGAAAAGGGGAACTGAGAGAACTCAAGACATTGTCTGAAATGCAACAAAATGGTAAGCAGAGAAATCAGACAAAATTTGACTATATTAAAGGAAGTTTAGAGTAAATAAATACAGCCCTAAAAAACATGCCATGAAGAAATAGAAAACCCAAATAATCATATAGTCATTAAAAAAACTTGAATTCATAATTGTCTTCTCATAAAGATTCTACAAAAATTCATGAAAACAAATAATTCCAGTCCTCTGTAAGTGTTTAAAGTGTCAAAAAAAAGAGAAGAGTTTCTTTCTGTTTTTGGAAGCATCACTGTGCCACCAAAACCTGAATATGATAAGAAAAAGTAGTCTTTTCTCACTCATGAACCACAGGTACAAAAATTTTAAAGTACAGCAAGGGATATCAAGCAATATTAATAAATGATAATACACTTTGATTAACATAGATTCATTCTAGGAATCCAAGGTTTAACAGAATGGAAATTCTTTCCACATAATTCACGGCATTAATGCAAGAAAGACCTCAACAATGACTCCTTTTTCTCTTCCTCCTATTTCTTCTTCAGCTGTGCTATGGACAAACATCTGTAGCACTAGCAGCTGTCTTGAACCTTGAGATGACCTTGAATAGAGCCACACTGTGAAGAGCCTGAATTACCAGTGGCCCAAGAAGCCACTATACTGATCTTCTGACTTCTATGTGAAAGGCAAGCAGTACCTTGTTTAAACCACTGCCATGTGTTTTGAAGATTCAACGAGCAGAACAAATCTTAATTGATTCTGAGACCTAAAGCAGCATAGTGAAGGTGAAGAGAACAAGAAAAGCTCCTCAGAGCCCATGCTACTCAGGCTGGAGCTCCACAAATAAATACAATCTTACCAGCCAGAAAGGGCTAGAAAAGAGGAAGACCTTCTGCATGTGAGGAAAGCTGTGTGAAAAGGTGCAAGACATCAACAAGCATCTGTACAGAAAGAAAGCAAGATGGATCTAACACGGATATTTCTTGAATATTCTGTTTGGAATTTGGGCTGGGATCAGGACTGGGGCAAAATTGAACTAAAAGAGAGACCACTCTGAGCCCCCAGTACATGCAAACCAGTACTTCTGGAGGGAAGGCAGTGAACTTTTTCAGGGCTTCTGTGAGTAAACGGATATTAGCTAGGTAGACCACAAAGAGGGGAGTGAGTCCTTGACCTACACAACAGTGATCTGAGCTTGTCTTTGCCTTAATAGCTGCTTGACACAAAAGTGACCACACTGGTCCTTTTCTCCTGTGGCTCATGCAGGCAATCCTATCTCAGCTCCAACAGGAGTGGGATGAGTACCTGACAATAAAGTTTCCAAAAAAAGAAGTCTCTGTAGAGGAATAGAAACAAAGGAGTTCATCTGTCTGTCTGCTGATTGGCTGCCTACCATCTGTCTGTCTGCTGATTGGCTGCCTACCATGTTTTCATAAAATATGAGCCGTTTTCACAAGAAGTCAGACTATTTCATCCTACAGCACAATGCCATATACATTCTAGTTTTCCTGAAATACTCACAGCACGGTTATTGACATTTCATTCTCTGAAGTGAAAAATTTTATGACCACCTAGCTCACTTGGAGTAAGCACTTCATAAGGGAACAGAAAACCTTTTCTAGTACTTTCTCTCATTTGGAAAATAAACCAATTGTCACTACCCTCCTTCCTCCCAAGCAAGTTTTGAGATCAAAGAGAAAATTTGAGGGAATATGTTATTTGATCTTAATGTTTCATATAGAGATGCTCAAAATAGAAGAAAATGCTTGCATAGCATTAAAAGACAAGTATTATTTGGCAAAGAACAGGATCAAATCTGTAATAACGGGAAAAATGCAGATTTCTCACATGAGAATAGCCTCTAATTTTTGAAAGAGAAAACAGAAGGAATGTATGGCTTCCTTTGGTAACTTAGAACATTAGCCCCAGCCTCACTGGCCAGGTAACTGCGTCATCAGATGAGCTTGAAAAGGAAGCCACAGTGCAGAGGTAAAGTGGGAAGACAGAGTCTGACTCTCTAATGACCCTTTCTGCCAATCATAACCGCCTTTTCCAACTCTTCTTCATCACCAAGAAGGGAGCGCCAATCCCTCCATCAATGCCTGCAGGAACCCCAGAAGAGGAGACATTTTCTCGTCCCATTCCACCAATATTGGCAGAAGCTTGACACTGAACAGGATAATATGCCAGTTTTCAGATGGGAATATTGAAACTCAGAAGTTGGCAGAAATGACAGAATTGGAGCTTGAGTTAAAAATGTTTTAATAAAGAAATACAGAAGGGTGGTTGAAGAAACTTCAAGTTTCCTAAAGAAAACCCAGGGGCTGAAAACAGCACAAAAAGCAGGATTTTTAGCTTAAAAATAAAGGAGACTTTTAGACACAAGATAAGATTTCTCTAGTCAAGTTCCCAGTGGTCTGCCAGCAGGGAAAGCGGTTAGACTTCTACAGACTGGCCCCAGATTGCAAAGCAAAGGCCGGTGAAGAGAAGACATAAAGAGTCAGAAGCGGCTTCAACCTAAAGGGAAGGAAGGCAGCGTGGCTTGAACATTATGCCAGGAACGTTACGTGCATATTCTCCCATAAGGCCTGTGTGTTGGAAGTATGTTTCCCGGTGGGATGGAGTTGGGAAGTGGGGGAACCTGTGAAGAGGGAGGCCCTCTGGGGGTTAATGAGTGGGCTAATGCTGTCTCAGGGGAGTCTAGCTCTCGTGGGATTAGACTACTACTTTGAGAGCAGGTTGTTATAAAAACTGAGGTCATCCCAAATATGAGGTGCCATCTGCTACAGAGCTGGTTCCATTTCTGTTTCTGTGCCATGCTGTTATAGTCAGGAGTCCTCATTGGAATTCTGGTGCCATGCTGTTTGGATATTCCAGCCACCAGAATTGTAAGCCAAGTAAGCCTTTTTACTTTATAAGTTATCTAGCCTCAAGTATTTTGTCATAACAACAGAAATGAACTAAAACATAGCCATATTTAATTCTCACACAGGCAGGGTAGAACATCATTATGGTAGACATGATCTTCTTTTCAAAATTAAGAAATCAGGAGATTAACACCTGAAAGTAAAGGAATACATACTTGTATTATGCTCTTGTTCATTGTGATACTAATTATAAACTCTGGACAAAGTAGAAAAGAAGAATGACAAATTCTTCTTATGGAAAATTATCAAAATCAGGTATAAACAGGAGATTTGAGCCTCCCTTGATGGAAGGAAATCACAACAAAAGAGGTAAGCTTTACCCAGCTTTTGACTTGAGGACAAACCTGCCTATGTGATGTAACAGCGTCCTTGAGTAGGACCCTCAGGACAGCAGAAGGCAGGAAAGCAGAAAGCCCAGGTACATTCCAGTCAGATCATAGTGCTAGACTTCCAAGAGCAGCTGGAAAGTAGAGAGGAAATCCCAGAAGAGAAGAACTGAAAAAGGACAGCGCTCAGATCTGCATATGGAGCCCACGAAAATCCTTGGTTGACACCTAAACCCTGAATGCATGGAAAGAAACTTCAAGAAGCCTACAGGAAAACAAAGAACAGGAAGGCTGAAGAAAGCCACTGAGGAGAAGACTCACCGCTGCCCATCACAGAGACAGAGTTTGAAGTTTGAAGTTTGAATCCATTGCATAAGAGGACCATAGGTAGGACCTCGGTCTTTGCTCTGAGACTTCAGAAAGGCCACACCATAAGACTAAATAACACATTCCGGAATGAAGGAATTCACCAAAGGATAAAGGGAAAAATCAGAAGAGACCTACTCTAACCCGTGAAGCTCAAAAGCAAACCCTACAAGACCACGGAGATCTGTTGATAATTTATCTATTGGAACAAATCTTTATACTTCTCGGAGAAAGAACATAGAATGCAGAGTCCTAGGTGCATAAGGAAAATTGTTTAAATTGCTAGATATATGAAAAGACAGGAAAAAATGTAACCCCGTCAAGGGATAAGTCAATTGATCAAAGCAAAATGATAAATGTAGCAGATAATGAAATTTGCTGAAAGGCTCTGTTATAATCTGAATAGCTGTATCCCCTTGAGATTTATGTTTCCTAACCAGAAGTGGGGCAGTATGGGCTGTGGGGTCTTGGCATGTGCTCAGGTCGAGAGGATGAAGACCTCCCAAGTAGGATTAGTGCCCTTACAACAGAGACTCCTGGGAGGTAGCTACCTCTCTAGTGTGTGAGGATGTAGCAAGAAAGCAACTGCTTTTTGAGGAGGCAGGCTTTCACAAAATACATTACCTGCTCCACATTGATCTTAGATTTCCCCGTTTCTAAAGTGGTAAGAAATAAAGTTGTATTATCTATACGCTGCCTTGTTTAAGGTCTTTTTTGTTATAGTAGTCTGAATGAGCTGAGACAAGGAACTTTAAATTAACTGACAAATATATAGGACATATATATTAAATGTGTACAGATGGTGATTTTTGAGAATAATAATACAATAAAAAGAATTAAAATGAAGTTCTAGAATTGAGAAAACAAAAATCTGAGATGTAAAAATCAAAAGCATTAGATGCTATCACTCTAGATTGGAGTGAACTGGAAGACAGACCAAGAGAAATCCTCCAAAGGGAAGCACATGGAAGGAGATGCTGAGGACAATTAAATGAGCCTTGGTGATTTGAGAGACAGAGTTAGTGGCTCTGCCAGTGAACAACTGGACCTCAAGTAAGGGAGGAACAAGAAAATGACAGGAAGGTGATATTTGAATTAATACTGGTTAAATATTGTCAAAATTTGATCCTGTCAGAAAATAAAACAAAATAACAAAACCCTCCACAATCCCATAGGTCAGAAAGTTCAAAACACTCACAGAGAGCAAATTGGTCAAGCAATGGCTCATCCACATGGCTGACACCGACAAAGGATCTACAAACTGCAGTACAGGATTTCAGGATAAATCCTGAGGGGATTTGACTGACCTTGTCAGATACAAAAGTTTCATTTCTTGTTATATAGGTCTTGCTTTATCTTAGTCTTAATCATCCAGCAGAAAAGTATAAATGTGAAGTATAAAAAGTAAAGCCATATTAATATGCTGAGCTATAAAAGGCTCAAGTCAACAACTTCTGACATTGCCAGTCCTGTGAATAACCCACTACTATTATGGCCTACTGGACTATATTGGAATATTTTGCTGAATTCACACACTTACAATATTTAAATGACAATGGAATACCCATCTCTGACAAAACTAAACAAAAAAGGGGATACAAATGAAGGACTATTTTGTATTTGTATATTCAAAATGGTTAAGGTAGGGCCGGGAGTTAGCTCAGTAGAATAAGTGCTTGCCTGGCAAGCGCCAGGGCCTGAGTTCAGTCCCCAGTTCCGAAAAAAAAAAAAAA
>NW_004524706.1:6125033-6126514 GCF_000260255.1 Octodon degus
CTAAACCCTTCTGACAAGAAATACCAAAGGGAATTCTTCAAAATGAAATAAAAGCAGCTAATTAATGACATAAAAACATAAAATATGAAACTCAATGATTAAAAGTGGATATGTAGTCAAATCCAGAATACAGTAATATTGTAATGATAATTTGTAAATCATATATATCTTTTTTTAACAATTCTTTTTTAACTATACCCAGTTTTGGTGGCCAGCTTGGTGCTGGGCCTGCATGGCATGTGGTAGCAGGAATCAAACCCAGGTCCTTGTGCTTGCCAGGCAGGTGATTAGACTGCCGAGCTATCTCCTCAGCCCCACATATATCTTTAAGATGAAAATTAACAGGCAAACTCTTAAAAATAATAAATATAATAATTTATTAAGAGACAATCAACATAAGAAGGTATAAGTAGTGAGAGCAAATACAGACAATATGCAGGAGAACAAAAATAGTTTTTAATGTGATCAAAGTTTAGTTGTTAACAGCTCTAAATAACCTGTTAAAACTAAGAGATGTTTATGTAAGCGTCACGGTCTTCTCAAATCCAAAACCCATGGTAGATATACACACAAAAAGTAAAAGCTCAAAGTAAGGTACAGAAAACCAGAAGATAACAAGAAAGGTACAAAAGATCTACAAAACAAAACAAAAAGATCTACAAAACAAACAGAAAACAAAATGGCAGTAGTAAGTCCTTACAAATCAATAATGAATTACTTTGAATCTAAGTGGAGTAATTTCTCTAACCAAAAAAAAAAAAGTGAGTAAATGAATTTCAAAAAAGAAAAACAAGACTCAACTGTATTCTGCGGTGTTAGTCAGCTTTCTGTCACTGTGACAAAGTAGCTGATCTAGTCAAATTAGTAAGTAGAAAAATTTATTTTGGCTCATAGCTTTGGAGGTTTCAGTATACAGTGGCTTGGCCCTGTGGCATTTGGGCCTGTGGGGAGGCAATTCTATTATGGTGGAAGCGCAGGGTAGAGGAAGCATGTTTACCTAATGGAGGAGAGAGAAATGGTGGCAAGAGGAGTGGCGAGAAGGAACTCTGGCCCCATGGCCCACAGGGCACGCCCACACAGCCTAATGCCCTTCCACTGAACTCCACCTCCTAGAGCTTCCACTGCCTTCCAGTAGTCCCAAGATGGAAACAAAGCCACTAGCAGACGGCCTTTTGGGCAACTTTCCAGAGCCCAACGCAAGCAGTTACCAAGAGACTCTACTTCTTAAGGCACAGATAGGTTGAAAGTTTAACAGTGCAAAAGATATTCCACGCCAATGGAAACTGAAAGAAACAGGGCATAGCTATTTTTCTATCAGAGAAGATAGACCTTAAGCCAAAAACTTCAAAAAGAGACAAAGAAAATCAGCTATAATGATATAAGGGAACAATCCATCAAGAAGTTAGAACAGTAAGTATACTGCATCTCATATTGGAACCTTAATTATACAAAGCAATATTAAGAGATCAGAGCGGGAAAAT
>NW_004524706.1:6128024-6243099 GCF_000260255.1 Octodon degus
CAGACTATGAATCTCCTATAAACAATTATATGACAATAAATAACCTAGAAAAAATGAACAAATCCTTAAGAGCATATATCTTATCAAGACTGAAATATGAGAATAGTCTGAACAGAACAATCATGAATAAAGAGGTTGGATCAGTAATAAAGCTCTCCTACTAAAGAAAAGCCCAGGGCCTGGCAGCTTCAGTGCTGAATTGCACTAAATATTTAAAAAATTAATATCAATTCTTCTAAAATCCTAGAAACTTGAAACACCAGGAACACTTCCAAACTCACAAGGCCCACGTTACCTAATATAAAATCACGCAGGGGTACTGTAAGAAAGGAAAATTACAGACAACTAAATGTAAAAACATCCAACAGGTACTAGCAAACCAAAGTGAACAGCAACTAATAGAATCATTCACCACCATCAAGTAGAATTTATCCCTGGTGTTTAAGGGTGGTTTAACATACGCAAATCACGTTAACAGAATGAAGGACAAAAGCCCCATTGTTGTCTCAATAGATACCAGAAATGCATGTGACAAAATTTGTGAACAAATGAGGTTCAGAACGTGACTTAATTGCTTTTCTATCATTGCTGGGACAAATATCTGACACCCAAAGTTGAAGAAGGAAAGGTTCATTTAGCTCACAGTTTGTAGAGGTTTCAGTCCATACCAGCTGGCTCTGAAGAAGGGTGGCATGGCAGAGGGACAACAGTTGCTGGAGGTGGAGGACAGCAAGAGCAAGAAAAGGGGGAGAGCAAGCCTTCCGCCTCCCTCACAGTTTAAGTCAGCTCCCTGCCCTCGGTGGGAACAGCACTTCCATCTTCTCTGTGCCCTCTTCTTGCACAAGCTCACAATGTTTACAAAGGGAGGACCTTCACCCCTGCTGAGTCGCTTAGTGAAATTTCTGCATTTCTCAAATTGACACAATGTATCTTACAGAAGGAATGCACTTTAATACAATAAAGGCTATATATGACAAATCTACTACTTACAACACATACAACAGTAAAAAGTCTGAACCTTTTCCTCTAACATGAAGGAGATGAGAATGTCCACTCAACAGAACACTGGAAGTCCTAAACAAAGTAATAGAATAAGAGGAATAAAAATGCATGCAAATGGAATAGGAAGAAGTTAACTTGTCCCTATTTGCTCACAACTGGTCTTAAATAAAGAAAAACTCTAAACACTCCACAAAAACATGTTAAAATTAATAAATGAATTCAATGAAGTTGTAGAATACAAAAATCAACTAACAAAAATCAGTAGAGTTTATGTACACTAACAACAAACTATCTGAAAAAAGAAATCAAGAACATAATCATTTATAATATCTAAAAATTAAATAAAATAAGTTAATTAAGAAAATAAAAACATCTACACACTGAAAACTGTAAAACATTTGTTAAAGAAAGTCAAGACATAAATAAAATGGAAAAATATTCCATGTTCAGGAATTAGATGAATTAACATTACTAAATTTACCATGCCATAAAAATAGTCGATAGACTCAATACATCTCTATTCAAATTTCCATGGCATTTGGGGCTTTTTTTTTTTGTCTGAGACAGGTTCTTGCTCTATTGTTCAGGCTGGTCTCTTGCTCACTGTGCAGTTCAAACTCTCAGCAATCTTGTCTTAGCATCCCAAGTACTAGGGTTACAAAACTTGATTTCAAAATATAGTACAAAACTATAGTAGTCAAAACAGTATGGTACTAGGATAGAAGAAAGAGTCCATAGATAAATTTATGTATTTCTGTTAGCTAATTTTTTTAATAAAGATGCAAGGAACACACAGTGTAGAAAAAGAGAATCCCTTAAGAAGTAGTATTAGGAAAATGGCATATGCAGGCAGAAAAATGAAGTTGGACTTATATCTCACACCATACACAAAAACATAAACTCAAAATTATGAAAGATTTATATGTAAATTATGTAATTATAAAAGTGCCACAAAAAACCAAGGGAAACACTGTGCAACATTGATCTGGGTAATTATTTTATTTCTTATTACCCAAAAAGTACAGGTGATAAAGCAGAAATAAGGAAATAGGATTACATCTACTCAAAAGCTTCAGCTTTGTCAAGGAGACAGTCGACAGAATGGAGATACAACCTGTGGACTGGAAGAAAATATTCATAAATGAGACATCTGATAAGAAAGATACATAAAGAACTTAACAGTAAAAAAGTCAATAAAAATGAGCAAAGTATCTCAACAGACATTCCTCAAAAGCCAATATATAAATTTCCCAAATGTAAATGGAAAAATGCTTACTATCACTTATCTGGGAAATGCAAACCAAAACCACCATAAGATCTCACATTACCCCTGAAAGAAGTGGTATTTTCAAAAAGACAAAAAATAACAAGCATTGACACAGACATGGAGAAAAGGGAAGTTTGCACATTGACGATGGAAATTTAAATTAATAAAACTATAGAAAGTAGTTGGAAGTTCCTCAAAAAGTGAAAACAGAGCTACTATAATAACTGGTAACTCTGCTATGGAGTTTCTATCTAAAGGAAAGGAAGTATGCTGGACACATCTGCCCTCCTGCATGTGCTGTCGCACCACTCACAATAGCCAAGATTTAGAATCAGCCCAGGAACCCATCAACAGATGAAAGGATAAAGACCATGGTTTTCATAAACGGCCCAGTAGGATTCAGCTTGAAGAAGAAGGAAATGCTACTAACCTGAAGGACATATATGAAGTGAAACAAGACAGCTGTAATAAGATAAACGTCCCATAATCTTATTTATATGGGGAATCTATAAAGATATCAACTCATACAAACAGATAATAAAAGGATCGTAACTGGGAGCTGGGGTGGGGTTAAAGTTGGGGGGATGTTGCTCAATAGATACGAAATTTCACTGAGCTGGGAGGAACGAGCCCAAAAGATATATTTAAAAAGATGGTAATTATAGTTAATAAGTGTATTATGCATTTGGACATTTCTAGAAAACCAGATTTTTGAGTGTCCTTACAATAAACAAAAGGTAAATATTTGAGGTAATGCATGTGTTAGATTGACATGTCCCATTCACAACGTATACATATTCTGAAACATCATGTTTGACACTATAAATGTGTACAATTTCATCAGAAAATAAATAATTTACTTTTTAAAAATAATTTTATTGAGAAACAAATATCAATGAGACATTTTCACAACCAATTACTGGCACATTTTCAATAACTAATACATTGCATATTATTGTCTTAGTGGTTATTCATTGTACAAGATGCAAACATGATATCCTGTCTCAAACACTATTAGAACAAACCTCTCTATTCATTGAATTAAGAGAATGGAGCTGTATATCTACCCTAACTGTTTTGAGTATACAGATACAAAAGGGTCATTCATTTCTTTCTTTCTTTTTTTTTTTTTGAACTGGGGATTGAACTCAGACCCTTGCACTTGCCAGGAAAGTGCTTATTCCACTGAGCCATCTCCCCGGCCCCAAGGGTTGTTCATTTCTATCCCACTTTTTTGGTTAGTTTTGTCAGAGAAGGACATTCCATTGTCATTTAAATACTGTAGGTGCTTGAATTCACCAGAATCTCCCAATATAGTCCAGTAGTCCATAATAGTAGTGAGTCTTCCATAAAACTGGCAACGTCTGCAGTTGTCAACTTGAGCTTTTTATAGCTCAGCATATTAATAATAATTTACTTTTTAAAAAACAATGTTCATATAAGTTCTTTAGGGTGAAAAAAATGAGACCATATGGAAATTTACCTACAGGCAGCAATAAAGGGCCCTGGAAAGTGTAGTTACATGGGAATACTATGGTTTTGGTTGTTAGATGTCCCCCAAAAGGTTCATGTACTACATGCCTGTCCCCAAGGTGATGGGCCCTGAAGAGGGGTGAGTCCGGTGGGAGGACATTAGGTCACTGTCAGTCATGTCCTGGAGTGGTCTCATGAGATTCTTTGCTAGTTCCTGGAGGGCGATTGTTATAATATCCATTTCTTTCTCTGTCTTTGCTCTGGCTTGAGTTGTCGCCATTTGCTCCTACATGTGCTGCCTCTGTGACATTCCACTACCCACTGTCCTCACCAGAGGCCACACAGATGGGGTCACTGGATCTTGGATTTTGTACCTCTAAACAGTGGGGTGAAAACATTCATTCTGTATGTCAGCTACCTCAAGTGATTCATTATAGTAAAATAAAGCTGAATAATGTGGTTCCCAAAAGTAATTCAGTATGAAAAAGATAATCTTTTCAACAAATGATGCTGAAACAACTGGCAATTCATGTGGAGAAAATCAAGCAACAACGCCCACTTCATACAACATACAAAAGTTATTTTGAGAGGAAAATAGACCTAAGACAAAAAAATTAAAGCTATAAGTTTCTAGAAAAAAAGAAGAGAATATCTTTGCATCTTAGCAAAGTTTCTTAGACATGATCCCCTCAAGACAGGTATGCCGGGTTCATATAATTTGAAGCTTTTATTCTTAAAAAAAAAATGAAGAGGGAAGTCACAGCCTGCTAAAAGTATTTGCCATGTCTTAAATCTGATAAAGAACTCTTATCCAAAATATACAAATCTTCCAATTCAATTGCAAAGAGACAGACAATCCAATAATAAATACATGAAAGATTTGCACAGACTCATCACAAAGAAAGATGTATGAATGGCCATGCAGTGTTCCTGTGTGTGTGTGTGCGTGCTCGTGTGCGCTTGTGTGTGCACACACACATACACTTGCACAAAGATGCTCAGTATCATTTGGTCATTAGGGAAATGAAAATTAGTCACAAACAATGGCTGACAATATTGAGGGTTGGTGTGGATCTATGGCAGTGTCAACTCAAAAAATGGTGAAAGCGAGATTATAAATTTTGCAACTACTTTGGAAAAGTATTTGAATGTTCTTACAAAGATAAGTACATACATACTCTTTGACCCAGCAATTCTAAGTATATTCACACAAAGATTCATGTGAGAATATTCACAGCAACTGTATTTATAATAGCACCAAGCTGGAAGTAACCCAATTGTCCAGCAGGAGGTGAATGGATAAGCAGATTGTAAATAGTAATAAAAAATACTACACCAAAGTAAACAGAAAAAACTATGGGCATGTGGGGCAACATGGATGAATCTGAAAAATCATTTTGTTTAGTGAAGGGGGCTTGTCAAAAATATAAACAGAAGTCTGATGCAATGCCACGTACCTATAATCTCAGCTACTCAGGAGGCTAAAGCAGGAGGATCACAATTCCAGGCCAGGCTCAGCAATGTAAAGAGAACTTGTTTAAAAAAAAAAGAAAGAAAAGAAAAAAAATTTAAAAAGGTGGAGATGTAGTTCAGTGTAGAGCATCCTTGTATTCACCCTCTACCACCACAGATGAACAAGAGAAAAAACAAGTAACTAAGCTCAGGTGTTAGGAATCCCAACATTGACTACATCCAGGACAGCCAGACTGAGACAGGGTCCTCCAGTGAAACAGAACCAAGAGCATCTATAAAATTATAGAAGGTGACTTAATACATTGGCCCACATAGTCAGAAGTGAAATTGTTCCACAGTGGCCATTTATAGGCTTGAGAGCAACAAAAACTAGTCCCTGTGCAGTCCCAGAAATAGGAGGCTTCAGAACAAGAGAGGCCAATGGTGCAGTCCCAGGCGGTGGCTGAAGTTCTGAAAGTGCCCTGAAGAGCCACTTGTGCAGATCCTCACTCGGAAGCTTATGAGCCTGGATTCTCATGTCCATGGTGACCCCAGCAGCAAACGCACACCCACTGAAGAAGACTTGAACTTACAAAAGCCAGCTGTCCCTTTCTCTTGTGTTTCCACTGCATCTGCACCCTCAGCATGTTGGATGGTACCGCCTGCGTCCAGGGTGGGTCTCCCCTGCTTGTTTCCCTGGCCCACACACAAACCTCTTCTAGAAAGGCTGTCACAGACACACCCAGAAGTGGGCTTTACCAATTTCCTAGGAGATTCTCGGTTCAGTCAAGTTGATAACAAAAATTAATATCACACAGAATGTGAGGGGATTTTTGAAGTGATGTATCCTATACTACACTGTGGTGGTGGCTATTGATTTTCTGGGGCTGATAGAACAAAATACCACAAACTGAGTATCTTAAAACAACAGAAATTTATTGTCTTATTTCTGGAGACTGGAAGTCCAAAAGCTTAGCAGAGTACTCTGAGACACAGTCCTAGCTCCTGGGGAACTCCAGCTCCTGGGGAAATCCAGCAATCCTTGGTATTTCTTGGTTTGTAGATTCTAATTTTCACCTTCATATTCACACAGAATTCTCTCTGCATGCAAATTTCCCTCTTCTAGGACTCACTCTAATGGTCTGATCTTGGTCACACGTGCAAAACCTCCATTTTCATCTAAGGTATCAGAGACTAGGATTTCAACGTAGCTTTAATGGGGGGATACAATTGAACGCATGAGTATGTACTTGTCAAAACTGAACTTACAGGCTGGGGAGATAGCTCAGCAGAATAAGCACTTGCCTGGCAAGCGCAGGATCATGAGTTCAACTCCTGGTACTGCAAACAAAAACAAAAACAAAAAAACCCAACCAACCAACCAAGCAACAACAACAAAAAAAAAAACTGAACTTCTGAGAGAACAATCTTGGGCCAACCAAATAGCTCAGTGGATTAAAGCAGGCCACCTACAAGCAGGCCATGCTTGCCCCACCCCTGAAGAGCCACTTGTGGTGCGCTGAGGCAGCAATTGAGACTGGGCGTGGTGGCATGTTCCTATAATTCCAGTTCTTGGGAGGCTGTAAACAGGCAGATCACTATGAGTCCAATCTACTAGTGAGAGCCTAAACATCCTGTAGACCCTTCCCTAAAATTTAAAAAAAAAATGAGAGAACAATCTATGACCTGAGTTTGACAATAAGTTTTTATATATAATACTGAAAATATAATCCATGAAATAAAAAATTGATGTCAGGTTTTATTAAAATTAAAAACTTGTGCTCTGTAAAATGTAAGTTCAGAGAATGAAAAAACAAACCATGGGCTGGGAAGATATATTAGAAAAACACATATCTGATACACAACTAGTATCCAAAATAACAAAGGACTCTTGAAACCTGACAATCAGAAGACAAACAACTTGGGTCCAGCAAGATAACTCAGAGGACTAAAGTGCCTGCTCAGGCAAGGATAGTCAAGTGCAGACACCGCAGTTCGATCCCTGCACCACATGCTGCTCTAGCCCTGCACCCAGGGCAGACTGAGCCAGCCACAGAGTCCGGGGCATAGTGGTGCACACTTGAAATCCCAGTGCTTGGGAGGCTGAAAACAGGAAGATCACTATGAGTCCAAGCTGCATAATGAGACCCTGTAACAGCCAAATATAATTTTTTAAAAAAGGCAACTCAAAAATGTGCAAAAGTTCTAAATAGACATCACCAAAGAGGATGCAGATAGCAAATAAGCATATGAAAAGACAACATCTATGTCATTCAGGCATTGCAAATTAAAGCCGTAGCAAACTACCATTATATACCACTTTTTTAAAACATAACTTGCATTTAATATTTAACTTCTACCCACCCACTTAGCCCATCCTTTCGTGGTTTTCATATGCATTCCTTTTAAGAGTCTGCATATCTGAGAGGCTAAGGCAAAGGTTATTCAACTCTACAATTAGTTTCTGAACATATCCAAGTAGCCACTTTTCTTTGACTTTCCCACATAATCTCAAGGTCTTTTGTGTTATTTGAAGAGCTTTTTGGTCAAATTAAAATATAAGTTATCTATAAACAGTAGTCTTCATACATGATACAAATCAATAGGTTAATATAATCATGAGTTTTATAGACCTTTTAAAATAGCTAAAATTTTTAAAACTTACAATTCCAATTGCTGGTGTGGATGCAGGGCAATAGCAACTCTCATTTATTGATGGTAATGTCAAATGGAACAACCTCTTTGAAAAATTTGCAAAGCTAAATATAGACTTAGCAACCATCCATCCTTTTTCTCTGCTCACTTGAAAACTTAAAACCCCCACACAATACCTTTAACAGTTTTATTCAGAATCGTCACAGCCTAGAAACAACCAAGAGGTCCCTATAGACAGATGGATAAGTAAACTGTAGTATATCCCTGTAATAGAATATTCCTTATCAAGAAAAAGTCTTGAGTTATCAAGGCATGAAAAAATATGAGGGAGTCTTGAACGTATACTGCTGAGTGAAAGAATCTAGCCTGAAAGGAGTAGATGCTGCATGATTCCAATTACACGACATTCTGGAGAAGCAAGATTACAGCAAGGGTGAAAAGAAAGTAAGTGGTTGCCGGGAATTTGTGGGGAGGTTGAATAGAAAGAGCACGGGGGAGTCTGGGCGAGGTGGATAACAAAAGTGTTCTGGATGATATTGTAATGGTAGATACATGACACTAGGCAATTATCAAGATCCAACTTTATAGCACAAAGCATGAATCTTAATGCATCCAAATATAAAAAAAGCTGAGTGTTCAAGGTTTAGGATGGAATGTGACAAAGCAATCTATTTTTATTACTTATGTATAAAACAACATTTACGGGGAAAGGTCTACTTTAAATAATTTTGGATCTGAACAGAGTTTGTAGAATGAAGGTTAAAAAGCAGTAAATAAGCAATATGTACACCAATTGGTAGATTTGTTTCCGTGAGGTATGGGTTGAAAATTCTGATAATGTTAAGCGTGGATACTGGGATTGAATAGTTAATAAAATGGATGGTGGATGGTGGGAGTTGAGTTTCTCACTGTTGGAAGGGAAAGTTTCAAATAAGCAATGGGAGTCAGCCAGAAAGATCCATGTAGGAACGGATTAGAGCTGGTGACATCAGCAAGAAGTCATGTGTAGCTTAATGCAGATACAGAGGGTTATGTACAGAAATAGATTTAGACTTGTGTATACACATGGATTGGTGTACACAGGTTTATTTCCTCTGTGAGCTGAGAGGATCTAGAATCTAGGACATTTATTGCTGTGGACTGCAAAGATAGAGCTGAGAGGATCTCCATTGCAGAGAAGGAACAGAGTAGGAAAGATAGCCTGAGAAGATCACAAGGAGCACTAGGGCTCAACCTTTGCAGCCTCAGAACTGCAAGTAGGAGGGACTTTGCCTTGGGGAGAAAGCCACAGAGCACCAGGTTCCAGAATGGTAGTGGCATAGAGAATTTGTTCTTCAGTATCAGTGTCTGAGTGCTCAGCCACCCAGGCACTCGACTCCTATAGCCATGAGAGAAGAAAGCCTGGCTACTGTTTCAGCCAGCAACAGACCTTCACATCATGCACATGGCATTGTTTTTAGGCACATGCAGAATGCAGGAGTTCTGAGGTTAGGAAGGCTTCTACCTGGATTTCAGAAGGTGGCCTGGGAGGCCAGACAGTGTGCCCCTGAGAGGGCAGTGTGTGAAGCTGAGAGTGAGAAGCCTAATGTGCAGTGGAAACACCAAAAGTTTGGAAAAGCCAGGAATGTGGATCATCTTAGGAAAGCTGCAAGAAGGGAGCAAAGCAGGCCTGCAAGAGAAGCCACAGCTGCTACCACTTGCAAAACTGCCGAAGGGGCTGAGCCACATAGGGCTCACAGTTTACCACAGATTGCTTCAAATGTTCCACATGGAACTACAGGACTTAATGTTGGCCCTTCTGGACTTTGGACATTTGTCCTAATGCTTTATATCCCCTGGTGTGTACCTTTTGGAATGGTACTGTTTTCTTGTGCCATTCAATGTTGGAATTGTTTAACTTTTCTTCTGTACAGGGGTTCACTGCTGAGAGTTTGCCTTAGATCTTGGAGGAGACTTGGACTTTTCAGCAATGCTAAAACTTTTAGAACTCTGGCAATTCTTAGAGATGGACTAAAATGTCTTCTACATAAAGGGATGTACATGCATCTTTGGGGGGCCAGGGGCAGAAAGTTATGGTTTGTGTGTAGTTGTCCCCCCAAAGCCTCATGCAGTCATTGGGGTGTGATTCTAGAGTTTGTGATTAATTCATGATCCAAGGCTGGGATTATGCATCAGAGTACTGCTGGGATTATGGATGTGAGTGCTATATCCACCCCAGGGCAGATAGGCTGAAGACAACACAAGGAAAGGAGAGAGGCTTGCCTCTGCCCCTGCTGCCCCTGCTCCCCACTTTTGACTTTTTGCTGTTTTCCACCACCATAAACTGCTGCTATCTGCCATGTAGCCAGCTGACTAGGAACTGAAACCTCCGCAAACTGTGAGATAAGTAAACCTTTCCTTCCTTAATTTTGGCTGTTAGGTATTTTGTCTCAGCAGTGAGAAAAAAGTAACTGAGATAGACACTAAAGTATCAGCGATCACACTCAGTGCCAGAGCTTATTTCTAAGACCATTTCTCAATGAAAAAAAAAGCAGTTCTCTTTGGAGAACCAGTTGATTGTAGGACTGGGGCAGAAAATATGCATAGTGGTCCTGGAACATCAAGTAGGGCCAGAGAATAAAAAAGTGTTTAAAAACATAAGAACAAAATAGTACAATGGTGGTTGTATGTTAGGTTGACATGGAGTCAACTGGTTTTCATGAGGATTCAAGGTCTATGAAGATCTCTGACAGTGTTTAAGACACAGAACTTAGCATTATTTTTTAAAGGTTGCATGTTAGTTTGCTTGAGCTTCTATTACAAAGCAAAGTACTATGTACTGGATGGCTGGAATAATAGAACTTTACTTCTTACTGTTCTGGAGGTTAGAAAGTCCAAATCAAGGTCTAGCACAATTTGATATCGGGTCAGGCCTCTCTCTCTGGCTTGTAGGAGGTCACTTTGTCCTTAAATGGCCTTTGCTTAGTATTTGCATACACAGAAAGAAAGAGAGACCGCTCTTACTCTCCCATCAGACCTCCAACTATATTAATTTAGGGACCTACCTTTATGATTCCATGTAACCTTAGTTACTTTCTAACTACCTGAGTCCAAATGGAGTCACTTTGGAGATTGGGGCTTCATACTATTGAATTTTGTGAGGGATGCAATTCAGTCCATAGCAGGCAGTAGAAGACATAGAATAAAATATCTTATAATTCTTATTCTAGCTTTATCACAAACTATGCTGGGGAAAATCAAGTTCAATTTTTTTTCCATTTTCAAAAATTGAGGTATTATTTTTATCCAATAAAATTCACACGTTTTAAAATACTGTTAAGTGAGCTTTTTAAAAAATAATCTTTTTATGTTAGAACAGTTTTAGTTTGAAAGAAAAATTGCAAAGATAGTACAGAGAGTTCCTATATACCCAGTATCCAGTTTCCTCTATCGGTAACATTTTAAGTTACTACAGTATATTTAATGAGTTATTACAAATAAATTAAAGACTGTTGGTCTATGTTGTAGAAATTTCTCATTGGGATTTCCGATGGTTTTCTCATATTTAGCATGTGATTATGAGCTTAGAGATTGATAATGAGTTTTGACAGAGATAAAGGGCCATTTTCACATCTTATCAAAAAGGTCTGTGTAGCCAGCATGACAACACTGTTGCTGTTGACCTTCACCACAAGGGTGAGGCTGTGTTCATCAGGGTTCTCCGCTTAAAGTTTCTCTCTTCCCTCCTGGTCCTCTTCCCATATGCTCTGGAATGAAGTCACCAGGCAGAGTCCACACTTAAGGAGTAAGAAGCAATGCTTTGTTTTCCTTGAGGGAGAAAGACCTGCATGAGTTCTTTGGAATTCTTCAGTGTCGGTATAGGCATTTCTTTCTTCTCTAGTCATGTAATATTTATATCTGTAAGGACTAATGGAAAATATGTTTTGTGTTTGTTTTTCTGGTACCAGGAATCAAACTCAGGATCTTGCACTTGGCAGCCAGGCTTGGTGCTGCTGAGCTATATCCCCAACCCAGTTTGTTTTGTTTTGGGGGGTTATAAGCCAAGTTTTTAAAATTTTGGCTCTAATATCCTTTTTACATCTTTCTTCTTTCCTTTTTTTTTTTTTTTTTTTTAATGTATTTGGCATAGGGCCTCACTACATAGCTTGGACTCACAGTGATCTTCCTATTTTCAGCCACTCCAAGTGCTGGAATTACAGGCTCACGCCACCAAGCCCAGTCTCAGTTGCCAGCTCAGTGTGCCCAGGGGCAGGGCCAGTGAGGCATGTGGTGCTGTAGAATCTGTTTTTCATTCTGTCTCTCTGTATTGCTGTCTCTGTGTATCTGTCTCTCTATCTTTGTCTCTGTCTGTCCCTCTCTTATGTCTCTCGCCCCATCTCTCTGTTTCTGTCTCTGTCTCTCTCCTTTTTCACTTTCTATTACTACAAGATGTCCTGGGCCCACCTGCACAATGTATCTTTGCTCCATCAACCCTAGAATCAAACATTTCTCCAAGCCTCTATAGTTCTGTTTATTGGAGAACAGTATTTAGAAACTAAGACCTGTACACAGTGTTGTTTTTTTTTTTAAACCAGAACATCACAGCTGCTAAGCCCTCTTACAGGACAGAGGTATGGAACGTGTGCGGTTATATTCACCCCTGTATCCACACATATTTACATTCATTCTTATTTGAACAGACAAGCAAACATGTGAATTTATAATATTTCTGAGCTTAATCCAACACTGCCAGGTTCATTCTAGCATGTCTCTCTTGCTTATTTATAACTTTCTCTAATAGTAAGAAATTTGACTCTCATTTGCAGCTTTCTTTGTATTATTTTTATAAATTAACATTTTGGATATGTTTTAATGAAAACCAATCAATAAAAACAACTTCAGACTTAAATAACAAATTGTTAAAAACCACTGGACTAGACTATACATAGCTAAGCACCCTGTTTTCTTCATGATCTTTCAAGAAGCAGGCATGGGAGGAAAATAGAGCTTTGTCTTTTTGTCTTTGGCCCACAGAGTAAAGTGAATTGGATTGGTCTAGAATGTATCCAACATTCACTAAGTATCACTGAATGTCAAGGCCACCCCCTCACATGCCAGGAACCACAGGCTTGGCCTGTGTAAGTCAGAAAGTTCTCTGGTGCATCTTACCTTCTAGAAAGAGTGATAGATAATAAACAGGTCCACAAACAGAGTAAGCTCAGATGGAGATAAGCAGTAAAAATAAAATATGATAAATGGAGCATGATGTGAGAGAAGAAAGAGGTGATGTAGGGGTGGCGAAGCAAAGATGATGAGCTCTGAGTCGAGGCCTAAAGGGCAAGAAGGAGCTAGAGATTTTAGGGAGTTACTGGTGGAGGGATTGGGAGTACAAAGGACGTAAGGCAGGAACAAGCTCAGATCATCAGAAGGACAAAAGGCCAGCGGGTCTGGAGCAGAGTGGCAAAGGAGAGTGACACTAGCTGAGGTTAGAGAGGGGCAGCCATAGAGGGGCTCATGGACCAGAGAGGGATCTGGGCTGTACTTGTAGGGAGTGGGACGTCACAGCAAATGTTCAGCCAGAGAGACTAGGTTCATGCAGGATGACTGAGCTCAGGCCCGACTGCCCAGCTGAGGAGTCAAGGTGAGGAATGAAGGCGACACTGAGTCAGGCTCAAAGCATGCAACTGTCAGAGGCTTTGTGCTACTTCTACAGGAATGCCCCTCACAAACCCATGTATTGATGGGCTAGTCCCCAGCCTAGGATGCTATCAGGAAGTAGTGGAAACTTCAAGAGTTAGGGCCCAGTGAAGGAATTTAGGTCACTGAGGGAATGCATTTGATAGGGATGTTGGCATCCTAACATCTTTCTGCTAGTCTCTGTGCTTCCTAACTGCTATTAGTTGAATGATCACTCTACCACATGCTCTCTGCCATGATGTTCTGCTTAGCCAAGGTCTCATAAGAGACAGGGCCCCAAACCTCCAAAACTGTGAACCATAATAAACCTCTCTTCTTTTTAAGTTGACAATCTCATGTGTTTTGTTATAGTATTGGGAAGCTGACACAACTGCCTTGGCTGAAAGAAATGACATGCTGGTTTATAGGGCACTGGATTTCAGGATACAACAAGGAGTACTAGTTTATAACATAAGACAATTCCCTGCTCTAAATTATCACTATAGAAATGAAGGGCAGAAGGGGAGGGGCAAGGGAAATAAAAAAGAATCAAAATGTGTTATGTACATGTACCTACTCCCTAACCTGAGTGTTAACTTCATATTAGGGAATAAGATTTCATGCATAACAAACATGTACCAATAAAAATAAAGTACAACAAAATAAAAGCTATGACCTAAACAAGCCCCACTCCTATGTTGACACTTGGGAGCAAGAGTGGCTTAGGAGGGCTTTCCATATCTTATATGCTAAATATATGACCCAGCCCTGATGCTGCTACTCAAATTCCTGGTTGCTATTTCCCGTCATTTAAGGTCTTCTCTGATTGTGGTTTCTCATCCTATCACCATTGCGCAGTATTACAAATATCGGTCAGTCCCACACTAACTCAAGTGAAGGGCCTGCTGGCCCAGAACACCTTGTCCTATGCATATACCATCCACCATATCCAACCTCTCTGCCTGTACACATTCATATATCCACTATATTCTCCAGCACCTGGCTTGGTACTCACCTGGAGGAAGGATTTGCTAGTGTACCCAGCTCATCCTTGTCTAAGACCAATCAGCCTGAGTGGTCTCTTTTCCACAAGTGAGTAGATCGGGTTTCCCTTCCACATCAAATGCCCCAGGTGGGCATATTTCTACTGTGGTGTTAAGGGCATCTTCCCCATACCTACTCCAGGGGAGTACTAAGTGTAGGCAGGTTACTGAGGGGAAATTAGGACTAATATATGTAGGGAGATTAGGTTTATACTAGTAGATAAGGGTGATACAGATTGGGCCCAACTCACCAGACTAAGCAGTCAAAACTATTATCTCAGAAAAAATTGCTACTGTGTTTGTGATACAGTAAAATATTTTGAGATAGAGAGTCCATTTCTCCGTGCTTTCCCTGTATCCATTACTATTTTATTCACCACCAATGCAGCTACCCTCCAGAGGTATAACTGAAAACAGTCTATTTCTTAACAGTGGGCGTCTAAGTAGATATTAGTAAAACTACAATGCAAGAAAATATTGAAAACCAAGGTTTCCAATCTAAAAGCTCAACTTTGAAGAAAAATAAGTTTTAATTATTTTGTTTTTATTCTAAAAGTTTAATTTTGAACACCAGAAAACAGACCTTTTAACCCCAAACCCCAGGTAGAACTTTAAACCTTTAAACCCCATAGGGAAGAGTATGGGATGATGTAACTATATTTTCCTTCCCCAAAATAGATGGAATCAGTTGGTAAGAGGGAGAGTAGGAGGGAAAGTGTCTGGAACTTAGATGTTGGTCCCTGAGAAGAGGCTGAGTGCTCTCATCTGTTTGAGTTGAGTTTTTGGTAGGGATGAGTGTGGGTCTGGGGTCACAGGTACCTAGTAGCAAAGTGATAGAATCTCAGAGAACTGAAAATTAACCTGGCTTCCCAAGGTACAGATAAGGAAATTGCAAGGCTCTCATGGGTCAAATAGAACCTCTGGTTAGGTTTTTTTTTTTTGGGGGGGGGAGGGTCTACAGGGTGTTCAGGGTCTCATTACTAGATCAGACTCATGGTGTTCCGCCTGTTGCAGCCTCCCAAGAGCTGGGATTACAGGTGCGCGCACCACGCCCAGTCTAAAAGGCGCTCATGGGAGCTCAGGCTCCACATCACTGAGAGGCAGCACAGCAATGAGAGACTGAAGCGTCTGGGCAGCTGGGCTCCACATCTGCATGACAAATCCCTACTTCTCAAAATGGTGAAAGGAAAGCTTCTGTAGCTAAGAGGAGAGTTCTGGCAGATCCAAAGGAACAAGTTCAGGGGAAGCATGAGGTGGGTAACCAAGATGCCTGAACCATCATCCTCTGCAGGTGGAGTGGAGTGTGTGTGGGCTGACAGAAGGGGGTGATGGATGCTTGAGCACAGGCGCCAGCAGGTCAGGGCTATATTCATACCAACATCTCAATCAAGATCAATGGGAGAAGGAAAAGGTCTTAAATCTGCTCCATTTAAATCTGGAAGAACAGGCTTAACCATGAACTGGGAAGATTAGACTGTTTCTCAGAGAAAAGGGTGGATATAGGCAACATAACCCATGGGTATAAAACTGGGAGTAATAAAACGCATGATATTAGCTCCATGCCAGGCATTGTGCTGCATAGTTTGCATGTATTAACTCATTTTAGCCTAGATATACATGCATGAGATGGACATATTTTAGCACAATGGAGTTTCATGACTATGATATGCAATAGCTAAACATTTAGCAAGCGCTTTTACTTACATTGTTTTATCCATCTCCTTATATGTGGCGAAACAAGGCTTTGCTCTAGAGACTTGCCCTAGGCCATAAAATTCGTCAGTAACATACCTGGGCTTAAACCAGAAGTAAGTGTTCCTAAAAGTCTCTTAAAAGGAACCATGGAAAAAAAAAAAGGAATCATGACCCCAGTAACCATGAGCACAACTAAGGAACATGGTAGACCCTGTAGGGGAAAGGCTGATTCCAGGGCTGGGGTAAGGAGAGGGCAAAGTGAGCCTGGCACGTCAGGTACCAAAGAGTAAGGACTGCTCAATAAGCAAAATGATGGGAATGCAGTGGAGACTAACAACAACCACACGGAGAAGGCATGAAGGCTTTGTTTCCTAGACCAAGGACTCCCCACTCTCATTTATATTTTGGTTGAGACTCAAAGGAAAATGCTAGAAATGGAAGAAAGGGGGATCTTGGGATGGACTCTGAGTAGAAGCTGCTGGTGTGGGAAAGCTGTCTGTAGGCTCAAAAGAGACAATATTCTAGGCGATGATTCTACATGGTATCAGGGATTCTCTGGTTGGTCTTAGGCTGGAAGTAAGGACAAAAACCAGGTAAGTTGATGGCCACATGGGGACTGATTAGTAGAAGGGTTATTGCTTGACTTCTTGTGTTTGTTGGTAACCGGGTTTACAGACAACAAGGCAAGCTAAGCTTTCCCAGCTGGCTACTGTAGGTATTGGAATGGCTTCCTGGGCTGGTTGCTGCAGATTATGTACTAGAGTTTGGTCATTGTCCATTTGAAGCTTCAGTCTTTTAGTACAACAAAAATAATCCAGGGGCCAGTTTAGAAAGTTCACAGTGACCTAACTAGGGATTATCTATAGGAACAATAGTAGTGATAGGTTGTAATTCATTGAGTTAAAAATAATTCATGGGCTTATTCTAATACCATACAAAGTGAAGGAGAAGGCCTTACAGTAGAATGCCAACTAAGCAGAATAAAGGAATGAAAAAGTAAGAAGTTCACTATTTTATAACAATAGATTGGGAGAAATGTCATTAATGTTTCTAAATATCTGGGGGCAAGATTTTCCTGAGGCTCCAGATCAGAGTGCTTCCAAGATGACTAGAGAGAAGGATCCCTTTACAATGGAAAACCTGGGCCAGAGCATCATCAGAACCTTGTGGCACAATTCAGTCAGAAATACATATGTATATCCACAGGACAGTTTGGATAAATGAAATGCTGATTTCTGCTTGTCTATTTTTTAAATTAATTTTATTGAGAAACAAATAGCAATGAGACAGTTTCAAAACAGGTTAGCAGGACAGCTACAAAAATTGATACGTTGTATATTGTTGTCTTCGTAGTGGTTATTCATAGTACAAGATGCAGACATGATATCTTGTTCAAACACTATTAGTACAAATCTTTCTTCTCATTGAATTAAGAGAAAGTAGCTGTAAATCTATACTAACTACTTTGTATATACAGATACAAAACAGTCCTTCATTTGTGTCCCCCTTTTTTGTTTAGTTTTGTCAGAGATGGGTATTCCATTGCCATTTAAATATTGTATGTGCACGAATTCAGCCAAATAATCCAATATAGTCCAGTAGTACATACTAGTAGTGGGTTATTCACAGGACTGGCAATGTCAGAAGTTGTTGACTTGAGCCTTTTATAGCTCAGCATATTAATATGGCTTTACTTTTTATACCTCATTTTTATACTTTTCTGCTGGATGGTTAAGACCAAGATAAAGCAAGACCTATATAACAAGAACTGTAACTTTTGTATCTTTCTGCTGGTAGATTGAAATTTAAGTAATGCTTAAATTCTTTTCCTCCTTTTTAATTTTTTATAATTTTTGACTGATCTTACAAGTTTATATCTGGTAATCTGAACAACTAAATTGGAGACAACAATGTGCAGTATAATAAACATTGTTGAATTTCTACCATTTGGTTTAGTAAAATTCTGTATCATTTCTGGTTTGTTTGTTTACTATTTTTTGTATTCTCTTAAAAAAACAAAAACTCAACATGACTTGCATAGTATCCTTTCCAGGACTGGATAATTGGAATCTAATCACCAGAAACCACCATTCTATGAAACAACTTGTCTAGTGCCCCCCATCAAAAATATGTGTCCTGAAAGACAAAGGAAGGCTAAGGAATAGCTCCAGATTGTAGGAAATCAAATGAACATGACCACGCTATGCAATGGGTAATCACGAATTGGATACTGGACTGGAAATGTTGCAATGGCCAATTATGGAGATATAAATCTGAAAGATACATGATATATCTTTCAGATAATAACATTGTATCCATGATTCATTTTCCTGCTCTTTGGAGATAAAAGCTAAGCATTCAGGGTGAGGGATCACGATGTCTATATCTTATCCTTCAATGCCTCAGCAAACATACTGACAGCAATACTAGTATATTCCCTTTTCAGTTTTTATTTTTTATTAGTACATTTGCAGTACGTATTGCTTGCATTCCTTGTAGGGAGCTGGGGTATGTAGAGAGCACCTCTGCATCATTCTTTCATTCCCTTTCTCCTCCACCTTCCTCCTTCCTCTCTTCATCTCTTGATCTCTTTCCCATTTGAAAAGGATCTATTTCCCTACTTCCTATTATCTGTCTTTTATTTTGTTCTTTATTTGTATTTTGGGTTTCTCATAGAAGAGAAACCATATATATTTATGTGTGTCTGATTTATTTCACTTAACATTATGGCCTCAAGGCACATGTATGTTCCTACAAATCACTCTGGTTTATCCTTCTTTGTGGCAGGCTGGTACTTCATTATGCATAAACATTTTTCTTTATTCATTTATCTGTTGATGCGAAGATAATCCACTTCCAATATTTAGTTAATATGAATTTGGCTGCTATAAACACAAGTATATGTGCAGTAGTGTAGTATATTTTACACTCTTTCCATAAGATACTTAGAAGGTTACTAGCTGCATCAAACTGAATTTCTAGTGTTCATTTTTTGAGGCATCTCCACACTAACTTCTACAGTTGTTGCTCTAGTTGATACTCCCACCTTTCCCCCCTCACCCTTGCTGCATTTCTTGATGATAGCCATTCCTTTCTGGAGTAAAATGGAATCTCAGTGTTCTTTTAATTTGCATTTTTCTATTGGACAGAGGTGCTGAACACCATTTTATATATTTGTCATCCATTTGTACTCTGAAAAATGTCAGTTCCTTTCAGTTGCTATGAGAGTTAGCTGATTGTTACCAATTTGAACACCCAACTAACTTGAATGAGTGCAGCTCTGGGTGTGGCTGAAGGGTTTCCTGCAGACAGAAGGCCCTGCCGGCTGTGGGTGACACCAACTCATAGGTCTGCTGGCTTCTGCTGCTTCAGAGGAGCTCCAGTCTTTACTTCCCCTAGGACGGTGTGCCCCAGATTCCAGCACAGGCCCATCAGCCTCCTGGCACAGACTCATGGGAGACGACAGTGAGCTCAGGGCCTTTGACAACACCCTTGGAATCTCCAGTGTGCAGACAGCTCCTTTGTACTTTTCGGCACCTGGCTCAGTGGGCGACCACTGTAAGCCAATCTTGTAGTCTTGTTTGTATTTGTATATCTTGCATTAAATTTTTCTCTAGTGAGCACTGACTGACACACTAGCATATGTGACACCGTGAAACCAAGGAGTTATCCATACTGAGCTGAATAGTAAGGATTGGTGTGGATTATTAGAAATAGTTCTGTTGAGGGATTCCAAAACAAATTCAGTTATGGCTCATATTTATATCATTTTCTGAACCTTCTGTTATGGTTTGTATGTAGTTGTCCCCCACAAAGCCTCATGTAGTCATGGGGCAGCTTCTGTAGTTTGCAATTGATTCAAGATCCAATGCTAGGAAGGTGGGTGTGAGTGCCCTGGGGCAGATAGTCTGCATTCCAGTGTGAGGGGAGGAGAGAGGCTAGCTAGCTGCCTGAGCTGCTGCCCCTCCTTTTGTTCTTTCTGCTCTTTGCTGCCGCCCTGAATGGATGCTTTCTGCCACGTGCCACTCTACCTTGGAGCCAGATGAGTATGGACTGAAACCTCCATACTGAGCTAAACCTTTCCTTCCTTCATTTTGGGTGTTGGGTATTTGTCCCAGCAACAAGAGAAGAGTAACTGAGACACCTTCTTTCTAGGCAACTCCTTTATGTTGTATCAATATGATCAGCTAAAACACCTGTCATCTCACTTCATATTACTAACAGCCAATCATATTCAGGCTCTGTCTAGTGTATCCTCTCCAAGACCAGCTTATTGAGTAGGAAACACTGATGTGCACTCACTGTACTCTGATGCTTTTTAAATTACCAATTTCATTTCTTCTACAGACATGTATAATGTATCTTTAAAAATAAAACTTTAATATTTATTTTTCATTAGGTTAGATGGAATAGGAGGTAACTCTTTCTTGGCATCATGACAATCTAATCTAATGAGTACTGATTGATACAGTTGCCCATTTTTCCACTAGGTCTTTTACTTGGAAGGGTCTGATTTTTTATATCATTTTTCTTGATATTAGTCCTTATCTGAGGAGTAGCTGGCAATTTTTTTCCCCCATCCTATGAATTGTCTCTTAACTCGGGTGATTGTTTTCTTTGCTGTGCCGAAGTTTTAAAATTTGATGTGATTCCATTGGTTGATTCCTGATGCTATTTCTGTGGCACTGGGATTCTGCTCATAAAGTCTTTGCCTATGCCTATGTCATCAAGAGTTTTACCTATTTTATCTAGCTAAGACAAATGTAAAATGTTAACAAGAAGATCCAGAGGAAGGATATATTGATCGTGGTAGTTTTCTTGTAAAATTTCAAAATAAAAAGTTAAAATATTCCAAAAAGGAAGAAATGGTCAACTATCCTGCATATTGCTGACAGGACCGACACAGATGGCTCAGGAAGCGGCTGCAGGATTTGTCACCCGGTGGGCACTACTGGCCTGAGTACACAGCCTTGGGGAGGTAGGACAAAGTCTTGATTAGCAAGGATTGAGAAAATAACTTAAATAGAAGTGGAGATGACAATTTGAAACAAATTCTTAAAGATATATATATTGGCACATTTAGGGTAGAATTAAATGAAATTAGTAGTTAGCTTCCATTTTGTTCTTTTGTTACTGATTATTAACTGGTACCTATGACTATACCAGCCAATCTGGTCTGGATTTATTCCCAGAACTGATAAAATGCTTTCCGTTGATTCCAAGTACTTAATCCACTCCATGGACATTGATGTCAAAACACGGTTTTCTCCACTGCAGGTTGAGCAGCTCCTCATCAGACACCCTGGCAGGCCCTCAGGCTGTCTTCTTCGGGCTCTTTCCAGCCCTCTTTGTCTCTGTGTTGTCAGAGGGGCTGTGCAGAGGCAGGAGGCTTCTCTCCCAGTGTTTCCTGCGCTTCTTTGCCAAAAGGGAAGAAACCTTTTCCTCACCTCAGTCAAAGCCCCACTCCTCACCTAGGATCCTATCAACCCCTCTGATCACTTCTTCATTTTTTCTAGTTCTCTATGTCTGTATGAATTAATGCAAGTTTTTTGGTTTTCTGATTCATTACTCAAATCTTCCTCCTCTGATTCATCAATGAATGCTACTTCTATTTGACATAGAACCTTAAAATTTATAATTTGAGGATTGATACCTTTATGGAAGACAGTTGTTCCTCTGACCATTTGAAATCTACCGATTAACTGAAACTTTGACAATAACAGGGTGTTACATGCATGTTGGTTCCCTTTATGCCAATTTAAAGAATTTTTGATGGTTCCTGTAGGAGGATTTATTGCAAAGAACCATAGGCTATCTATATTCAGTCTTAAAAGCTTATTTTTCTAAGTGTTACTAGACTATGTCAAGACACTGGCGACACTTGCTTCCCAACTCTCAGCTAATCCTACTAACTTCAAATGTCACGAGCTATACAGGGCTGGGGAGATAGCTCAGTGGTCTAAGCAACTGCTTGGCAAGCACAAGGACCTAGGTTCAATACCCAGTATTGCGTGCTGTGCTGACCCAGAAAGTGGGTGTAGTGATGTGTGCCTGTTATCCCAGCACTGGAGAGGCTGAGACAGGAGGATTGCTAGAAGTCCGAACTGCATAGTGAGGCCCTGTAAAAATAATTAATTAATTAATTAATTAATGATTTAAAAAAAGATAAACCTGCCAGGTAGTTCTTTGTCCCCATTTCATTGACAAGAAAACAGAGGTGCAGAGAAGCTAAATCCAGAATACTGAAGATTCAGGATTTAAAATCTATGTTGTTTTCCACTATTGTCAAACTGCCTTCAAAGAAACACAGACTCAGATTTTTTCTTTTTTTGCCATAATTTTATTGATAAACAAAGATTTTTTCTTTAAGTTAAACACTCAGTGGTGAGCTCACCATGCATAAGAGGGTTGTTACAGAGAGACTGTGTCTAAACCTAATCTTTGCAAATTGATATATGTTTTCAATGCCCCAGCTTTTAAAATAATTCTGGCAGCAAATTTGTGCTTGCGAATCTTGATTTTCATCTGTGCACCCAGCTCTCCCACTGCGGAACTTACCTGTTCTGAACTGTCCCAAAAATGGATGAAGAGATCAAACCTTAGAAGAAAGGCAGAGCAAGAAAGGAAAGAAGGGCATAAAGAAAGGAAAGGGCCTTCCCAGCGCTGCATCCAGGGGAAAAAAGAGGGTGGGAGAGAAAAATTCTGCTGATAAACTCTTTTCCTCTTGCAGCCTCACCCCTTTAGCCTGTTTTTGGGGTGCAGCTGGCTCATATTCCCATCCTCTCAGCCCTTCCTGATGCAGGTTCCAGGTTAGGGATTTGCAGCTGGGGTCCACTTCCACCCCAGGAGGGTGGGCAGCCTGCTGCAACTTCTCATTAGAAAGCCCATTATAGCTCCCTGGAGCCTGAGAACTAAGGATGGATTCTGGCATGCACACGCAGAGAAAAGAGCTGGGGAACCCATCCCCTGGTTTGTGAGAGTCTCTCTTCTTGTGGTAAGACTCTTTCTGTGCAGCTCCTGAGACCGGAAATATAACTAATAATTAGAAGCCACTCAGAGACATTCTGGCTTTAAAAGACTCTGAATCAAATGCCATTTAGTTCTCAGGCTCACTGTCTCAGGAACGGGGTGGGTGGGGGGAGAGTCACAGGATTTATAAATCAGCATAAGCAGACGCTGGAAACCAAACCTATGTTTGACTGAGTTTCTTCTGATTTCTCCTAAAGCCTTTGAAAAAATAGCTTTTAAATCCATCATTACTTATGAAATCTTAGTCTATTTATGTGATTAGAAAAACCCTTTCCTCACATACAGTTCAAGGAGAAAGTTAGTCCCGCCCCAAGCATAAGACCCCAAATTCTGAATCAGTGGGGTTTGAATCAGCAGAGATTCCCAGGGGAATTCAGATGCTCCCCAGGAGCAGCGAAGTAGGAGGCTCGTGCCTTCCCTGGGAATGAAGCCCACGGAGAGCAGGCGGGGCTGCCTCCCGCGCATTCCAATAGGCCCACTGCGCCGCAGCATCTCAATGTCCCAGGCCTGGAACAGTTGGCAGAGATGGAATTTCAGAAAAGCAGAGAAAGCAGAGCTACCAGTCATTCAAACATGGGTTGCTTGGGAGGACAGTTCCTCCAGGGATGGCGCCAAACCCGTGGCCCTGTTATCCCTCCCACGAAGCTGCTGTGACCCCCGGGTCTGCTACCTTGGACAGCGCCACAGCTTTCAGGATTTCACCCTGGTGGTTACTATTCTCCCCACTCCACAGGGCAGAGAGTGGAAGGAGGAAGGAGAGAGAGGGAGAGAGAGGAAAACAGAGGGAGACAGAGAAAGAGACAAAGAATGTGAGATGTGAGGTGCATTCAATTTTTATAGTACAGAAACCCTGTGAAAGGTCACAGGGGACCACAGGGGCACACTTCTTTCTTCTTGGATATTCCCAGCTGTCTCTGATCTGACCATTTGGGGGCTATTTTTAGGTCTTCGCTGTCTTCCCACCTCTTCTCACATGGCAGCCTTACTTCACCCTTATCTAGCTGCCTGCTTCTGATTCTCAGAGCTGCCACCTGTCCCCTCAGTCGGTGGCTTAGATAACCTTTCCCTGAGCATTTCCCTTGGGATTTGTCCAGCCCTGGCACTACCTGTGGGAGAGCTCTGCACCTGCCCATGCTCTGGCTTTTCTTTCAGGGTAGTCCTGTTCATTTCAGATTTTGGCCAAGCCAGCAACTCCTCCTCTGTTTCCCAGCTCTCCAGACGCACTGACAACTCCACAGAGGCAGAGACTGCTTCCTCCTTCTCTGCATCCCCAGCATTTACACTGTTGCCTGTTGCAAGGAGGAACTCTTTTTTTAAACTGTCAAATTAAAGTTGGACTGAAAGACAAGGAAAAGGAAATGCTTTTATTTGCAATGCAAGATTTTGACAAAAATGGTTTAAGAGAAATCAGAGGAGTTAAATGACAATTTCATTGGTTGAAATTCTTCTCCCCTTCTTAGCAGTCCTTCATGAGATCTCATAATTACTCCTCATGGCTCTGGCTTGGTCTTGCAGTGGACAGTGCTCTGATCCAGCCTGATGCATCACCTGCTGTGTAGGCAGCATCACCAACCTGCTGCATCTGCCTTGGAGTCTCCTTCTCGGAAACTGTCCAGCATTATCCATTACTTGGCAAAATCTACCTCCTGGGCTGCTCCTTGCAGCCGGGTCTGAGACCCTGATCCTCTGTTATTTGACCTGAAAACATGACTTCTCTCAAAATCTGATTTCCATTTGCTGGATGAACTGTAAATGGGCAGGAGATTGCTATGCTGCTACAAGTCACACTGAATTTGGCCAACTTCAGAAATTTCCCCAAAGAAGAAGCCCTCGGGTCTTTTGTTGTTATGCTTCATCCAATCAGCAGCTTTGAGGTTACGCTATTCAGTAGTCCTCTCACTGCTCCACGTATAACACAGTCTATACAATCCCTGGGGAGATCGGTTTAGATGCAGATTAATCATTGGGTTCCAGTCCCCTTGTTGATGCATGGGTTCAATTTGAGACAGAATAACAGATTACAACTGAGTCCTTCTCCAGACATATTTGTTAAGCACTCACTGTGTGCCATGCCCTGTGCCAGGAGCTGAAGATGCTGCTTGTGAAGAGGCTGATGTTTCTGATGCTTGTGTCACTGAACCTGGGAGCTAGATTCAAGCAAAGCGCACCAAAGATGGGCGTGAGTTCTCCTGGCTAGGATTTGGAATTAGAGTCATCACTCTAGGGGTCAATTTAATGAAACACTTGATTCTAGGCCTTGTGCTAGGTGCTGGAGAAATGCAGATGAATAAGGCAATTTCTGTCCCATAGGCACTCGCAGTCTGGGGTGGGGGATACGGATGAGTGAAGAGAGCATTGAGTATCTGTGATGAATGTGGTGACTGAGGACAATGTGGAAGGCTGCAGGACCCCTTGTGACACAGTTGCAGCAGGAGTGACAAATGAGAGAGAAGGATTTTCAGTGTATGATGTGTTTGAGCTGACTCTTGAGGGATGAGTAAGAGCTTGTAAGGGTGTAAGCAGGACTATCTGGGTGGTGTACACAGAAGCACAAAGATTATAGGCAGCCCATCCAGTTCAGAGATGCCAATTAATTGAACACCTAAGAGAAAAAGATGCATCTGGAGAGGAGGATATAAATGAAATTATAAGGAATAGCATAGGTTAGGTAAGGAGACAGGTTCTTGTTCTGACGTACTAGAGTCGAGGAGATCAATTAGAAAACTTTTGTAATCATCATGAAGGGAAATTAGAAAGGTCCAAACAAAGGGAGTTGTTGTCAGAAGAGGACAAGGAGTTCTAAAACATATTCTGAAAATTGGAGCTGCAGAGCTTGACAATGCACTGAAACTGGGAGGAGTAGATGAGGTTATAGCTGAGTGACTAAAAGACTGTGGCCATGTTTCTGGCTTGAAACGCAGGGTAGATCACAAAGGCTTGGAGAACCAAACTCATAACAATAGTAATTTTTCCAGTTTTTAAAAGGATGGTGTATTTATTGTTTCACTTAGTACGATTCAACTAAATGGAAACCACAAGGAAAGATATAAATCAAAGCTTCAGAATTCTGTACAACTGACATGGCCAAACTTCTAAAGTATTACATCTCAAAATTGTCCCAGATCTTTAAAAAAAGTAAAGGATACACTCATGTGCCTTACATTATATTAAACCAAAAAGCTAGAATTAACAAACACACCCAACGTTTTCACTTTGAATCATAGACACAGCTCCTATATGCGAGTTTTACATAACAGCATGTTTCTTAACATGCATCTGAAGTTTTTCAATATACTGCGGTATAAGAGCAATGTATAATGTAAGTGAAACTGCTTTAACCTAAATATGCTTACTGCTTGGGTACACTCCTACCACATAACTAACTGGAAAGCTGAAAATTGTTTTATGTTATGGTCAATACTGAAATTTGTTATTACGTCCTAGATGATATTTCAGTGTTTAATATTACTTAAGTTTTAAAACAATCATGATTTCTACTTCACAGTAAGCATAATCACAATCCTACAATGCAAAACTGATCAACTCAATTTTTATTTTCTTAAAAAAGGAAAAGAAAAAATGAGAAAAAAAGGAAAGAAAAGAGAGAGAGAGAGAGAGAGAGAAAGAGAGGGCAGAAAAGCTAGCTGACCAAGAGCAATCAGAATCCACTATATTTTCCATTTACCAATCATACTAGATATATTAGGCATCCCTCCCATTCTGCCCAACTTCCACAATGTGCAGCTTTTATTTCTATAGTTGCTGTTTAGTGCTCCTTCTGTTTCTTAAGCAAGGTTTGACCGACAGTCACGGAGTTTTTCTGTAGAACTTGGTCATACCCACTCATACTGCTCTGGTTACCATAACCATTACTCAGCTGCTGGCTGGCAGGACCCCCATAACTAGAATGGTTAGATAAGCCCATCCCTCCCATCATTTGGTTGCCATAAGAACCGCCACCTGCCCCTGCTGCAGAATTCAAAAAGAGTCCTATAGAGCTGTTATCATAAGGCCCTCCCCTTGTTCCCGCAGTAGAATTCAAGAAGAGCTCTATATATCTGCCTTGCGTATTGGCTTTGTCTTTTGCCATAGCTGCCACTGCATCTTCATGAGTAGCAAATTCAACATCTGCCTCACCAGTAACCCTGCTATCAGGCCCAATTTCAATGTGTACTCTCATGGGGTTAAGAGGAAAGAAAAAAGGATAAATATAATTCTCACTGACTCTGTAAGGTAACCCTGTCATGTGTACACAGTGCCTGTGGTGCTCTGGAAACTAGACCCACCATCTCCATATCTATGATCAGGCATTCCTGAGAAACAGTAATTGAGATCTCTTCCAAACCTATCAGACCCCAAACTATACCCATCATTATAGCCACCATAGTCATCATAGCCTCCATAGCCTCCACCATAAGGACCCTGCCTCATCCTTTCAAACCCAGTTCCTCTGCCAATGCTATTATGTCCTCATCCAGCCCCAGGTCTACCATAAGGACCTGGACGCTGCATAGCCATGAGCTTTCAAGGGGGATCATAATGGGTTCAGACTTTAGCTCTGCTGCTCTTGAATATTTCAATGGACTTGTGCCCTATCCTTTCCTTGAGTTTCTTTAAGGCCTTTTCAGCTATCTCCTATGAAGCAAGCTATACAAAGGCCTCCCCTGTGTACCGCCCCTGAAAGTCCACTGGCAGAGTCATCCCATTTGGCAGTTTCAAACCCTGAAAAGAACTGAACAATCTCTTCCTTGATACAGCCAATTGGGAGTGCTCTAAGCCAGACAAAACCATCATTAGCAGTATCAGGACTATTTGGACCTGTATACCTCAGCACCCAATCCATTTCAACTCTGTTGGACTTGAATACTTCAATATATCTGTGATCCATGGTTTCTCTGTCCTTCTTTAAGGCCAATTTTACTTCATTTTCTGATTCAAGTTCAACAAATGCTTCACCACTTGATCTGCCTTCTCAGGTGTAGATGAAATGAATACCTGATGTGCTGTTCTGGATTTTGTAGTCAGAGAAGAAGCGCATGGCTTTGTCAGCTAAGCAGAACCAGGGGAGGTCTGACCTTCACCATGAACCCCTCCCTGCTGTCTGGGCTCAGCCTCTTGGTGACTGATGGGCTCTGGATGGCACGTTTGGCTCGATGGAATTTTGATGTGGCTCTAAAGATACCAGAGAATTTTCTTCTTTCTTCCCTCAAATGGCTATAGCGAGAAGGTAGGCGATGACCAGAACCAACAATAGTATTTTAAAAAAATTACTTCTGTGGGGGACTTGTGGGTAAAAGTTTTAAAAGCCCTAAATAAAATTTTTAAATAAGGAAATAGCATTGGGAAACTGTGAGGAGGGAAGACAAAAGGAGGGAGATTCAGTTGAACAAGTGAAGACATTCACATAAGCCATCAATTAAAACTTTAATTAAAAGTATGACTATAACCACAGTGATGTATGTGCACCCATGTTTATAGCAGCACAATTTGCCATAGTGAAATCTTGGGAACAACCCAAATCCCCATCAACTGAGGAATGGATAAAAAAGGAGTCCCGTTTTTTTTTTTTTTTTTTGTTTTTGTTTTTGTTTTGTTTTGTTTTGTTTTGCGGAACCGGGGATTGAACTCAGGTCCTTGTCCTTGCCAGGCAAGCGCTTATTCTACTGAGCCATCTCCCTGGCCCCAGGAATGGATAAAAAAGGATATGCTATTTTTACACAATGGAGTAGTATTCAGCTATTAAAAAAGATAGATTTGAGGCTTTTGTAGATAAATGGATGCAGCTAGAGACTACACTGGTAAGAGAAATAAATCAGATCCACATGTGCAAACATTGCATTATCTCGCTAGTGTGAGAACTTGAAAGCATAATTAAAACCTGAAAGGTATAAGAGATACTGTGAAAGGAAAAGAATTTGTTCAGTGGGAAAGAAAAACTGGGATGAGGAAAAGGACAAATGAAAGAAAGGAAAAAGACATGTTTAGGTATGTATGCAGAGTAGTTTGGATAACTGTACTGTTGATTTCTGCTGATCTTTTGAAAGGAGCAGTTAATGTTTAATTTTTTCTTTTTATCCTTTTTTTCTTTTGAATGTTTCACAGTTTTTTTGTTATTGTTTTGTTTTGTTTTTTCTTTAAATGAATCTTGCATGTTTATATCTGGTAGCCTTTATTAAGTGAAATTTTGTATCATTCTTTTCTTTTGCGGGGGAGTGGGGAGTGGAGGAACCTAGGATTGAACTCAGGCCCTTGCACTTGCCAGGGAAGCATTTATTCTACTGAGCCATCTCCCTGGCCCCTGTATTGTTTCTAATGCTCCTTTTTTTCTATCACTATTTTGCATGCCATAAAAAAAATAAAAAACAGTATAACTATAGGTGCTGCATACATACATTTCCAACTATTTTGGAGGCTGAGGAGGAGAATCTCAAGTTTGAGTCTAGCTTGGGAAAATCCATGAGATCTTGTCTCAAAATTTAAAGATTAAAACTGAAAATTTTGAAAAGGCTAGAGATGTGGCCTCATACAGCCCTTGAGTTTAGTTCCCACTACTGCAAAATAATAAGAGAAAGAGGAAGAGGAAAAAGAGCTAAAATTAAGCTTTCTGAGCTAACTAAAGTAGAACAAATAAACTGAAGAGTCACCAAGTTGTGAATAAAAATAAAGAAAACCATCAAAACCCATTGCCAGTTTTATTTCTGATTATTCATTTTTATATTTCTAATAGCTTTTGCTACATTTGCATACAAAATTATTTTGCACCCAAGAGTTTTCAAAGTGTGCTTTCCTTGTGAAAGTTGCATTCACAAGGGCAAGAGGAGGGAAACCCAGTATATATTTTTCAGGCCTTTTAGAAAACATGGGGTTAGGGGCTGGGGAGATGGCTCAGTGGAATAAGCGCTTCCCTGCCAAGCACAAGGGCCTGAGTTCAATCCCCGGTTCTGCAATAAAAAAAAAAACAAAAACCCAAGACATCAAGGAATGCCTCACAAATGTTACCATGGCCAAACAGGAAGTCTACAACGTCCGTTACCCAGCATGCTGTTGGCATTGCTGGAAACAAGCAAGTTTAACTTGCCAAGAGGATTAATGTGCGTATTGAGCATATCAAACACTCACAAAGTTGTGATAGCTTCCTGAAACGTGTCAAGGAAAATGATCAGAAAAAGAAGGAAGCCAAAGAGAAAGGTGCCTGGGTTCAACTAAAGCGCCAGCCTGCCCAGATGTTGCTCTGCTATTCAGTACCTAACTGGCATCCTATGTAAAAATAAAATCATCCTGTGTTGTAAGGGTGGTTTTCTTAGTTGAACAGGCATGTGGTGCCTTCTTGCAGCAGATTTTCACTGTACCTAGTAATTGTGTCTAGTCTTTACTCTTCAGTATTTTCTTGCTGAAAGATATTGCTGAGGAATTGTGCAGGTGTACACCCCAAAATTCAAATATTTATAAAATATTTGTATTGGCTTGAAGATCTTGTAAATCGTCATGGGGAAAAGATGTATCAAAATAAATGGAAGTCGCTTCAGAAACAAACTTAAGTCCATTTCAGTTAAATAAATTGAAGGGAAAAAAAGTTGCACTCTGTTAACATATCCAAAGCCTTCTCGTTCCTACTGGCCTGGAGATCCAGCACTGCAGTTTCACTCGCGCCTGACCTGACGCACTCCCTCACGCAGGAGCCCTCCAGCTTCCCAAAGTCTGTCTCAGCTGTAGTCTGGAGCGCCCAGGCAGCAAGGCTTCCTGTTAGCTCATTAACGAGTTCACTACTTCCGGTGCATCCTGCTCAGTACACAGCAATTTAGCAGCCCCGTATGTTCCAGCACCATAAGTTCTCCTCGGACTTCTACTGGGGACTGACACGCTGCCACTGACCTTCTTGTAGGCTCACAAATGACTTTTGTTATGGTTTGCTTTGATAATCTCTATTTTTCTTGTCAAAATAATGCTTATCACATCAAATAAATTTCTCTTGTTTCCAGTTTTTTAGTTCAGATGGGATTATGTTTGGTAGGATATATCCAGGACTGGAGTGTTCTTTGTGAAAGGTCTTAAATACTGAATTCTATTGCTTATATAAATATATGGGGTAATTAAGATTTTTATGTCTTACTGGCTTCATTTGTATTTCTTAAAGAATCCATCCATTCATTGAATTCCTTGAAATTCAATATATTCCTTGAAATTCAATAGCATAGCCTTGTTGAAATTTCTCCTTATAATCTTAATATCTGTAGGATTTGAAGAGTTGGTTTTCCTTTTAGAATATTGGTAGTCTGTATCTTTGGAGGATTATTTGTTTTATTTTCGTTGTTGTTTTGTTTTCTTTCATTGATTAGTCTAGCTAGAGATTTATTTTATAAGTTTGGTCAATCTTTTTAAAGAACTAGCTTTTGGGTTCATTGATTTTTCTCTATTGTTTAGTTTCTATTTTATTGATTTCCACTTTTTGGTTTACCTCCTTCTGTTTATTTTTGGCTTAATCCCCTCCCCCAAGCCTTTTAGATTTAAATTAGATAATTAATATGAGACCTTATTTTTCTTTCTAACATAAGCATTTAAAGCTATAACTTCTCTCTGAGCACTGCTTTAGCTGCATGGCACAAGTCCGATGCACAATGCTTTAATTTTCATTCAATTCAAAACATTTTCAAATTATCCTTGCTGTTTCTTTTTGGACTCATAGGTTACTTAGATGTACATTGTTTAATTTCCAAATATTTGAAGAGTTTCTAGATTTCTTTGTATTTATTTATTTATTTATTTATTTAGACACAGGATCTTGCTGTGCAGTTCAGGCAGGCTTTGAACTCAGTATATAGCCCAGGCTGGTCTTGAACTCATAGAAATCTTCCTACCTCAGCCTTTTGACTGCTAGAACTACAGGCATCACCACCATGCCCAGCTTGTGTATCAGTTTCTAGTTGAATTGTGTTTTCTTTAGAAATTGTACCCTGTATGATTTGATCTTTCTATATGTATGGACACAGTGTTATATCTCAACATCTGGTCTATCTTGTTCCATGTGTATTTCTCCTGTTCTTAGGTAGCAGTTTTTACAAATAACAAAAAGTTCAGATTGACTGAGAATGCTACTTGGATCATCCACGTTACCACTTACTTTCTTACAGTTTGTTCTAACAATCACTGAAAGAGGAATGTTGAAATCTAACTGCACTTGAGAATTGTCTATTTCTCCTCTCATTTTTTGTCAGTTTTTTTTTCTTCAAATTTTGAAACTTTGTTTTTTTGGGTGCATTTAGGATACACATTTATTATGTCTTCTTAATGAATTAATACTTTCATCTTTGTGTATAATTTTAAGATTTCTTCTTTGGAAATCTATTTTATCTGATATTAACCAACTCACTCTACCTTCCTTTTCTTTTTTTTGGTATGCATGACATATCTTTTTTTTTTGCATCCTTTCAGTTGTAGTATCTTTTTTATATTTAAAGTGGATTTCAGATAGACATGATAATTTAGTCTTGCTTTTGGAATTGCATAAGAATCATTGCTTTTCAATTATAATGTTTAAACTATATACCTAAGTAATTATTAATGTTTTTATTGAATTCTACTATCATGTTGTTTGTTTTCTCTTTTTCCCATTTAGTATTTTTATCCTTTATTTTCTTTTCCCAATTCTCTTTGGAATAGTATTTTTTTATTATTCCATTAATACTGTTGGTTTATTACTAATCACTATTTTCTAGTGATCTTTCTAAAGTTTATGATATGCAAAGTCTATCTCCAAATAATACTGTATCACTTTATTTACAACATAGAAACTTCGTGATAGTATTTGGGAGGGGGATGCTGAGGGATTGAACTCAGGGCCTTGTGCTTGCCAGGCAGGTGCTTATGCCTTTGCGCTATCTCCCAGCCCAGATAGTAAATTTTTATTTCCTTTTTCCTATTCTTTTTAAAAATTTTGTGTACTTGATACAGAATCTCACTATGCAGTTCAGACGTGTAGCTATCCTCCTGTTTTCAGCCTCCCCAGCACTGGCATACGTCACCGTGCCCAGACTCTTTTTCCTATTCTTTGTGCTGTGATTGCAATGCATTATGCTCCTACATGTTATAACCTCTACAGTATGTTGTAGCATCTTCCATTAAGCAGTTTCTTTTTAAAGAGATTTAAAGGTAATGAAAACGTGTCTTATATCTCATCTATTTGCTCTTCCTAACATGCCTTATTCATGAGTGTATCGCCACATTCCCATCTGATCTCATTTTCCTTTTGCCCAAAGAACTTTCTTTAATATTTATTATTCTGGCAACAAATTCTCTTTTCCTGTTTATCTAGGAGAGCCTCTATTTTACCTATATTTTTGAAGTCTTTTCACTGGATGCAGAATTTTATGTTGATGAGGGTGGGTGGGTGGTCATTTCAGGTGCCACTCCATAGTCTTTGGGTTTGTTTCTGAAGGGAAGGTTGTGGATGTTTGTATATGTGTTCACTAGTGTGTAATATGCTTTATTACTCTGCTTTTAATAATTTTCTCTAAGATTTGATTGCAATGTGTCATTTGGTTTTATCTTTATCCAAATAAGATTAATGGACTTTTTCAGTTCTGTGGTCTTATAAAATTTGAGAAAAAATTGATAGTTATTTCTTCAAATATTTTCCTGGCCCCTATACCTTTTTGAGGCTTTTGTACATGAATACTAAATTTAATATTTTTCCCATAGATCAGTTAACCCTGTTAACATTTTTCAGTCTTTTTTTCTCTATCATTCAATTTAGAGAGTTTCTATTGCTATGCCTTCACATTCCCTAGTGTTTTCTCCTGTGATGTTTAACTTACTGTTAATCCCATTCAGTGAATATTTTAAGACATTGTGTTTTTTATTTCTAGAAGTTCCATTTATATCCTCATTATGTTCATGTTTTTCTTTAAATTCTTTAGCATATTCATAACAACTGTTTTACAGTTTTTGTCAGCTAATTCAATCACTTCCAGTTTTATCTTTAGTGACATATTCTGATGTGGGTTACATTGTACTGTACCTCAGATTGTTTAGTAATGTTCTTATTGCATCCTGAATATTGTCAATGTTATATTACTGCATTCTGAATTTTGTTGTGGTACTTTAAGGAATGTGAAATTTTACTCTGGCAGGCTGGTATGTTACTTATAAATCAGCTTGATCCTTCCAAAGTTGAATCATAGCTAAGTCTAAATTAGACTTTTATAGGTACTTTAGGCCTTCTATTAAGCAACCCTTTCTGGAGTTTCCATTGGGATATTCTGGATATTTATGAGGTCTTTCTATCCTGAAAGACTAGAACTCTGAATTATCATAACCCCTTGTGGATTCTGGGCATTGTTCAGCTTATAACCCTGCAGTCATTCTTTGCCTAGTTTTGGGCAGCTTAGGATCCAACAACAGACTTCAGGGAACTTTCATGTAGATATCTAGAGCTGCTTCTCTGTCAGTTATTTTCTGAAAATGACAGCTACTCCTGCATCCTTCTTTTCTAATGTTATGTCTTCAAATCAGCAAGATTTCGTCCTCTGTTCATTGAACCGTGATATATAAACACTTGCAGAAAAAATTCTGGAGTAATTATAGGGCTTACTTTACTTATTTTCCTTCTCTCAGGGGCCACAATTCTGCACAGCCTGTTTTCCAATGTTTGCAAACAGTTATTTCACACCTTTATTCTAGTTTTCAGCTTGTTTGTCATTGGAGGAAAGTTTGATCTCAGCTCTCCATCACATCCCTAAGAGGAGTTCCATTGTTACCTTCCAGGCATCGATAGAACGTGAACATGGGTTTGCTTGTTAAGGATCCTGATTCTCACTGTGCATCAATCACAATATGCTGGAGATCTTGTGGTAGCAAATAGCTCTTCTCTTTGAGATTAGTGTAATAGCTTTCTAAATATCTAATGTCTCTAATTTCAGCTTTATTCTGTACTATTACCAGAGTAATATTTTTAAAATATTGATCAAATTGCATGGTACCAAGTGCAAAGTGGGAATGAGTGAATAATTCTTTTATGCTATACTTTGATAGAGGAATTCCCAAAGATATACTGCTATTTTCTCACCTTTAAAAACCATATTTTCGGAAAAGTAGTTAAGTTTCTAATTACAGTTTGCATGTTCTCCACAAGATTTAGATTAGAAAAAATAACAGAGAATGAGCCAAAAGGCAAGTCCCAATAATAGACACCACACTGTCCTACGTATGGCATCTCTCTCTGATTACTATGATTTTCTTTCCAAGTCACATTCCTTGCATTTGATTTTTTTATTCCTAATGCGGAGCCTCCTAAGATTTGGGGCAGAGAGGTTGTTAGCGCAAGATGGCCTATCATCTCACACACACGGCCAGTTGCAGCTCAGCCCCTGCAGTGAGCACAGCTTGAGTTCTCTCCTTAGAGACCCTTCAGCTTCTGTTAATGTTGATCCCTCCTCTCCCAACTGAAATATGTAGAAGTTTCCAAGTCCTACACAGGCTCCAACTGGAATTTTCTCCACCATAAACCAAGATGCGTTTCTGTGCCTAATTTCCTATTCACCTGAATTATACTTGGCCTGATTAAAATCGTGGGCTCTGATTTCTGTTTGCATTCATTTTCCTGACACATTTTTGAGCATCACTTTACTTTTAATCTGTTTTCCTAACTTTGCTTTAGTTGATTGTTTTCTAACATTTATGGTTGAATTTTATTTTTAATATAGTCTGAGATTCTTTATATTTTAATAAAGGAATTTAATGCCTTTATACACCATGCTATAAATATTTTGTCTTTTATTAGTCTTCCTGTTATAACTTCCCTCCTTTTTCTTTTTACCTGTCTATTGATAGATGTATTCTTTGAATTTATCTTCTCTAAAGCACTAAAAGATAAATATTGGCTAATCCTAGTAACAATCTTGACATTTCTCAAAAATATTTCTCAATTTAAATTCTCCTCATTGTCAGAATCAAGTGTGGTTTGGAATATTTTGAGATCTTTTCATTTAAGATGAAACTCCTTTATCATTGCTTTTAAAAACCTAGAGTTTTAGAAATAGATTATTTTGATATTATTCTTATCTTACACTATGTAAAAACGTTTTTCAAGGTAGGTGTTAGAAAGTTGGAGAACAATTAGACTTTCAACCATTATTTAGGTTCACCTACATCATTCTAGGTGCATTATTTTCTTCTAGATCTTTTGCACTGTGATTCTCCTTACTTGAGCCTTGAATTTCATCACATCTGACTCATTTGTGGGACATGTTCAGATGGATTTTGCTTAGCAATTGTGATATAGTGTTTGCATTCTCATTATATGCTTTTTCTTTGCTAACAGAACTACAATTTTGTTAAATGAGAAAAAACTATACAAAGTCAAAACCAGCCAAGTCTTCCACTTTTCTTTGCAGATGGGATGACCAATAAAAGAAGTGCAAGACTTGTAGATAAAGTACCTAAAGGTAACTCTTCAAAGAGACTGATTCTGTTAAATTTTTTTTTGGCAGAACTGAGGATTGAACTCAGACCCTTGCCCTTGCCAGGCAAGCGCTTATTCTACTGAGCCATCTCCCCAGCCCCAACTGATTCTGTTAAGAAGTACATCTTTTTGCCTCTCCCTCTACTTCTTTCCTCTTCCCTAGAATGGGAAGACGGCAGCTCAGCAGGCATCTTGTGACCAAGATGTGATGTTGAAGCCACACTAAGGATGTTGGAATAGAAACATGGAAGGAACCTGGATCCCTGATGATGCTGTTATGTTGCTGGCCCTGAATTACTTATTGCTAAATTTTATGCTACATGAGAGTAAAATAAACACCGCTCTTGATTAGGCTACTTTTGTTTTTTGGCCCTGTTATTAACAACCAAACGTAATTCCCAGGTTTGCAACAATGGTAAAGAAATTCCATGTTGAGGAAATAGCAAGAGCCAAGACACAAAGGTGTGAAAATATGGGAAGCTTGGGAAATAATAAAATATCTAAGGTGGCTGGAATCCAGACTATGTGGCAGCATAGAAGTACAGACACTGTTGAAAAAGTAGGTAGAAAATCTATTCCTTTCTTAGAAGCAGGATGAAATCCAAACCCCTTTATCTGACATTTAGAGCCCTTCGCCATCTGGTGCCCACTCTTGCAGTCTTATCGGCCACTTCTCATGGCCATGGAATTCCAGAGACATATGGAATCACTTGTGTAGCTAGAATTCACAGTTTTTTTCACCTTTGTGCTGGCTTTCCCCCTTTTCCACCTCCCAGTCTAATGGGTGCCCAGCATTTTAGACAAAGCAAGATTATCCCTGCCCCTCACCCCGAGTGTGGTTTCAATGTTTCCCCTCAGGCTTCCCATGGCTTTCTTTCACTATTTCTATAGGAGATTTTATACTCTGGAACCTACCTTGTTTGCCACTACTTTGAGAACACAAGAGTCTAAGAAGTAAACTCTTATATTTAATTACTCTAATCTGTGGTAGCAAAGTGCCTACTACATACCAAAGGCTGGATTAAAGATTGGGTGATTGAATGGGATGAAAAGCTTTGAGTGCCGGTTAAGGGATTCAGACTCACCTGTGAAGTACAGGAGGGAGCAGAGAGAAACAGGAGACGTATAATCCGACTTCTGTTCCCACAGTCAGTATGAAAGAGGGACTGGAAACCAGGGAAAGCCCAGAAGTGGGGAAACTTGTCAGCTCCTAGCGAGGGTTGCTGCCCTGTCCTGAAATGGTTAAAGTGACCATGCACATGCCTCTGCAGAGGAGAAATTTCCCTGTCCTTGCCTAAGTGAATGGCTGGGATTAAAGTGACAGCCCACCTTAGTGATGGCGGCATAATTGGTTGTTCAGCTCTGTCCTTGTCAGAGCCTGACAGTTCCGCAGATGCCCTGCTCGGCTCTCCAAAGGTTAGCCTCAGCTGGTGCGGCTGTTCATTAATCATTCCTCTCTGACAGGCCTCGGTGCAGCCCACAGATGCCACGCCAGCCCCCACAGTCCCCACCCCACCCAGCCAGGCTGGAGGCAGCCTGAGCTCCCTGAAGGTCTGGCCTCCACATGGGGAGACAAGCAGTTGGTGTCCCCGCCACCCCACTTGCTGCCACTGCTGAGCTACAAACACTGATAAAGAAATTTCTCTGGATTTTTCCTTCCAGAAACTATGGTCTGAATCACCCTAGAAGCTCTCCAGACATCCTTAACTTCATCTGTGCCTCCCCTCCACCTTCACAGAAGCTTCTTATGGCGACAGCCCAACCCTGGCCCAGAAGCTCCAGGAAGACAAGATGGCCAACAGTTCTGGGCTGCTCATGCTGAGAAGACGCTGAACTTGGGACTCTGGGCCTGAACTCTGGACAGAATGTGTATCACCTCCAAGCTGCAACTTCTACACTGTAACGGATGCTCTGAACCAAAACTTATGGGCTGAAACAAGGCACATATCTTTGTGCATGGGCTGGTTTTATGGTCAGAATATTAGAAAAAAAGGCTGCTCTTCTGGTTCTTAGGGGTAGAGTAAGCAAGAAGCAGTCAGGGGAATCTGATCCCCTGCAGTTCAAAAGAACCAGCCCACTTTCTTCCTTTCTTCCTTTCTCTTCCAAAAGTAACATGATGGATGGAGGATGGCTGGAATTCTGAGCAGATAAGTGAGGTTGAAGGAAAGATCGAGAGATCCTGAGAGTGGGGGGAGGGTGGAGAGAGCTTGAGTTGGGAGAGAGTAGAAGTGGAAGTTTGAGTAAGAAAATGTGGTCAGAGTGGAAAAATGAGGATAGAGTTGGGATGACAAGGTTGGACTTTTCTTCTAGAAAAATCCTTTGCCCATCTCAGAGTGAAAAATGCCTCTCTGAGCATCTGTTCTCAGGTTCCAAAGTCTTCAGGACCTCCTCTCACTTTTCTTTCCCTTTTTAGATTTTCCTAGTTGTCCCTAGTTTTTCCTTAATTGTGATACCATGCCTCACTTCTCCTTTTCTTCTTTTCTGCCTGTTTGATGCCCCCCAAAAGCTCAGATTTTGTTCCCCAGCCAACTAGATCCAGGACTGGAAATTTCTTCACTTATCCAGCCTTGCTTCAAGAGCACGAGCGTGTCTCTGAGCCCCTGGCCTGTTCCGGGGCTGCCAGTTAGTATGTGCACAATGCAAGAGTCATCATTTCCCCCCATTGATTAGCTGTCCACCCACAAAGTTTCCAAAGGAGCAAACAAGGACATGGCGAGATTAGCATTCAGCTAGCCTTCTGGACTCCAACCTACAAACACCTGTATTTCCACACCCCCAAATCCTGCACACAGTCAACTGTGTAGGCTACATCTTTTCACACTCAGACCCAGATAAAGAAAAGACCTTTCCCAAGTGGTTCCCTATGACAATTAGCACCTCCCCAAGTTTACCTGGTATCTTACCTTGTATATGTTTCTGTTTCATCTTCCCTCTAACTTCTTGAGGAAGATAAGACTATTCTTATTTTACTTTTGAGAAAATTGAGGCTTAGAAAGGACAAATGACTTGTCCAATAGCTAAGAGTAGACAGCTGGCCTACTGGCCCCTTAATCTTGAAATCCCAGTTCCTTGAGTTTATAAACCTTATAGCCTTGTTTTTTCATGTTGTTGCTTCTAGTGAGTTTCCTGATGCTTGAGGCTAGGGCTTCTTAATACTATTGACATTGTAGGGCAGGTACTTCTTTGTGGAGGTCATTGTACTGTGGATTGTAGAATGCTTAGCAACATTGCTGACCTCCAAGCTCTATGCGCCAATGGCCTTCTGTTCGACACCAAAAGTGTCTCCAGCTGTTTCCAAATGTCCTTCCTAGTGGGGGAGGGGGTACAAAATCATCTGTAGCTGAGAATGCTGCTTTATATCCTTCCAATCTTTAAATGTTATCTGCCTGAGGTGACAGGTTATTGTGCATGCAATGGACAGAAGTTCCTCACTAGGTCAGAAGTTAAAGAATGTAGCAGTCAGATATCTTCAAATGACAGTGCTTGGCAAGAAAGCATGAGACAGGGATGTGCTGGAGTATACCTCAGTAACAGAATGGTCCCCAGCATCCTCATAATAACAAGAAAAAGCATCCTCAGAATAACAAAAATTAAGGGGCTGGTGAGATGGCTCAGTGTTCTAGAGCACCTACTTAGAACAAGCTTAGCAAAGCACAGGGACCGCGGTTCAATCCCCCAGCACCACATGCCAGCCAGCCCCGCCCCCTGGTGGGCTGAGCTGGCCACACACACACACACACACACACACACAAATAAATTTTAAAAAATAACAAAAATTAAAACACAACATAAAAAGAGCATTTTGATCAGAAATCCAGGAAACATACATATAGGCTTGTATCAGGAAGCTGAGCCAACTCTCCCTCTTTTCATCTGTCCATCAGTCTTTTCATCCTCTGATTCATCCGTTCATCCTAGTTTCTTCTACTCAGTCTGCAGCTGTTCCCTGATATAAACTGTGTGAAGGCACCATGTGGAGAGCACTGTTTCCCATGAGCCCGCCCCATGGTGCAGTGGAAGGAAGTGAGAGCCTCAGCCTGCCACAGCAGCCTACATGCATTGGGTAAGTCACAGAGTTTCAGTTCCCTCAAGCCAAGGATTCTGAGTTCCTTGCAGAGTCATAATGAGGACTTGGATGCTGGAAAGTGCTTTCTGTACTGTACAAATGTTAGCTATCATTACAGACTGTTGGACAAGGACGAAAACACCTGTAGTATCGGACAGTGAGTATTAATGAATACAATTTTTCAAAACAAGCAAAGGATTTGAACAAGGACTTCACTGAAAAAGATAAACAAACCGACACATGATACACAGAGATATTCAAACTCCTTAATATTTAGAAAAATGGAAACTAAAGCAATACAATGTCATTTGTTACCCAGTGGACTGTTAAAAATGCAAAATATTTGTATTTAATATCTAAAAGCTGGCATGATTGTGAGGAAGTAGGCCAAAGTTCACCAGTGAACTGTATTACTACATCCACACGGAAGGTAATCTAATCATACAATAGTCTTTGACCTAGACTTCATGCATCTGTAGCTTTTTCCTACAGAAATGAAAGCACAACTATAAAAAATGGGTACAAAGATAACAGAATGTAGGCCAGGGAGATGGCTCCGTAGAATAAGCACTTGCCTGGCAGGCACACGGGCCTGAGTTCTGCCTAAAAAACCCAGCTACTTTCAATCCCCGATTCTGCCTAAAAAATAATAAATAAATAAATAAATAAATAAATAAATAAAAGATAACAGGATGTGAAACAAGGAAAAAGTTTAAAAAATATGGAACATTATGAATCCATCCAAGTGAATGAGATCCACATGAATTTTTATGCAGGAATATCTATCTATATTACTAAGCTTAAAAACAGAAAATTGTATTTGTATTCCTATGATTTCATTTAAGAATTAGAAGAAGCTTCTTTAATGTGTGCAAGTGCATGAATGATATACTGGTGTGAGCCTCAAGAAAGGCAGTGGAGGATGTAGAGGAAATAAAACACTAGTTACTCAAGGGGACGCAGCAGAGAGGGAGCCACTAAAGAGGCCAAGTGGGGAAAATAGTAGTCTTTCTCTTGTACACTTCTGTATATTTTGGCTTACTCTCATGAGCATTTCAATCTTGGAATGGGGAAGGATTAAGGTCAGAATGAAGGAACAGGAGAAATGAAGGAATTCAGAGTAGGTGGTTTCTCCTCCTTGTAGGAAAGTAGCTGGGCTGGCTTTGAAAGAATCAGTAGACCCAGGACCTTCAGAAATCAGGGCCAGGAGAGTCGGGGCTGTGCTTGGGGATGGGAACTACAAATTGAGACCGTGAATAAGCTGACCCAAGTACAGGGAAGCCAGAAGGCATTGTCAGCCCCAACAGGGCTGTGCTTAGTCCCGGACAATGAGTGACTGCCCAGTGACTATTGATGGTGGGCCACAGAAACAAGAATGAGGCAACACCATACTCATCCTAATTTGGTAGAGGCCACATAGTCAATGAGTTTTAACCACAGAATTTCTAGCTTTCTGATTTTCCCACCTGGCAAGTCCTCAAGGAGCCTTTTCTGCATCCCCCATTGCTGCTAGAGGAGAGAAGAAAAGAAATCACAAAGCCAGGTGGAAAACCTTCCTACTTTGTCTTTAGTATTAAAGCAATGCAAAGGTGATGAATTAGGCAAATTGGTCGATGTCAAGTTGTATCCATCAAAATGATTCAGGGCCTGGAATGAGTAATAGTAATGGGGAATAGCTGTTACTAAGAGTAACCAAATTAGCATTATTGAAAAAGACAGAGGAAAAGCAGGCAGGCAGTAGACACCCAACCCCTGTGTCCGTTGCCCAGATTCCACATTCCACCTTCTGCATGGAGCCCACCCTGGCTGGGGGCCCGTTCCGCACTGGCAGCATTCCACGTAGACTTGAAGCTTTAACAAGAGTAAAGAATGTTCACATCCATTTCTCTTTTGATTTCATCCTAAGCAGGTCGGTGTTGTCAATTCACTGCTAGGGACACTCAAGGTCACGGAAATGACTTGGCCTGCCAGGTGTCGCAGTCACATACCTGGAGTGTTGTGAGTATTCTCTCACTGTGACAAAACACCTGAGGAAATAAACTTAAAAGGAGGAATAGTTTATTTTGGTTCAGGGTCTCAGGGTTTATTGTAGTTCAGTCCATGGTCGCTTGGCCCTGATGCTGTAGACCTGTGATAGCACAGTGCATCTAGCTGCAGTGAGGGGCGGAGGAAGATTGTTCTCTTCATGGCATCTGAAGCAAAGTGGAAGAGGCTGGGGCCCAAATTTTCCAAAGGACACCCCCCAATGACTTAACTTCTTCCACCAGGCTTCACTTCCTCAAGGTTGCACCACCTGCCTCCCAAGAGCACCATGGGCTGATGTTCAAGCCTTTAGCATATGGACCTTGGGGGATATTTAATGTCCAATCATAACTGGTAGCACAATCTAGTGTCTATCTCAGGATACTTGACTCTTGCCCCAGGATCAAGTCCCTATACATTCTGCAGAACTTTGATATATGTATATATTTTCCTCTCCAGCAATGAACAATGCAAAGTAGAAACTAGGTTGTTGCATGGAAGGGGAAAGAAAAAGTTTAAAACAAAAACTCTATGGGGAGCTTACAGTTCCATAGACCCTCCCCATAGTCCCTGGCCAAGGTACCTGGAGAAGCTGTACATGATTAGGGGCTTGATCTCTTCTGGTCTCTTGAATTTAAGGGACCCTGCCTGCTCTGTCCTGGGTGACCCCAACATGACCCATCATATCTGGATGACCCAAGACAGCCCCTGAGCTGAAAAGGCAGCTGGTGTACACAGCCACAAAAGATGACTGGATAGATTCTTTCTGTATAAGCAACTTGAATAGGAAATGAGAAAGAGGATGCCAGTTTCAAGCAGGGCCACAATGTGAACCTGGGTACATTCATTTTGTTGTAACAAACAGTGACTCTCTAGGTGACTTCAAACCACATAAACTTATTGCCTCCTAGTTCTGGTGGCTGGAAACCCAAAAGCCAAGTGTCGACAGTTTAAGCTGCCTCTGAGGGCTCTAGGGAAGACTCTCCTCTTGCTTCCTGGCCGCTGGTGGCTGCTGGTGGCCCTTGACATTCTTTGGCTTGCTCCTGCCTCACTCCTGTTTGTGCCCTCCATCTTCACAGAGCTATCTTTGCTCTGGGTGTTTGTCTTAACTACTTTCCTCATCACTGAGACACAGTGCTCAATATCTGAAGATTAAAGGAGGGGTTCATTTTAGCTCTCAGTCATAGCCCAAGGCTGAGAAACATGGTAGAAGGGGAGCACAGAGGAGAGAGCCCATGGCATGGCAAATAGGAAGTAGTGAGTGAACAGGATGAGGGAGGGAAGTAGACTCTGCCAGTCATGCCCTGGGGACCACCTCCACCAGCCAGGCTGTACCTCCCAACATCACACATCCATGCCCTTTCATCTCCCAAAAGCCACACTTATGAGCTCATGAGCTTTGGGGGACATTTATATAGAAATAATAACAGGGTCCGGGGTGCCTTTGTGTCTTTTCTTGGAAAGACACCATCGATTGACTTTGGAACCCAGTCGCATCCAGTATGACCTCATTTTAAATTGAATGTATCTGCAGAAACCCTATTTTCAAAATAAGTTCTCATGTACAGGTACTTGAGTTGAAACTGCAATATATCTTGTAGGGGAACACAGTTCAAACCACAATCCTGGGCCATCAGGAGGCAAGCGAACAGGGTGTGGCAGAGTGGCTGGGGAAGTAGATGCGACTTGCTCACTACAAAATCCCAATTTAAACAGAACAGTTCCCAAAACCCTGTATGGAGCCTTCTTGAGAGAACGCAAGCAGTTTTTGTTATGATGGTCCAGACCTGGCATCAGTCCCATAAGAGGGAGATCCAAGGGGACAATTGACATTGAATTCGCCACTGCTGTGTTCTCTTGCAGCAGCCTGCTCTTCTGCTTATTTTCCTAGGCCCAAACTCAATCTGCAGAGCCTGTTTCTTTTCCTACCTTTAATTAATGTAAACTTATCACCTTTTGTATTTGTCTTGACCAGTTCTTTGTTTGGAAAAGAAAGAACCTCAAAACTCTCTCTAGAAGGAGACTCCAGCCCCCTCAAACCTGGCAACAATTAATAGCATGGAAGAGACAGAAGTAGTGGCACATGCACATGATCCCAGCACTCTGGAGGCTGAGACAAGAAGATCACCATGAATTCAAGAGCAGCCTGGACTACATAGTGAATCTGAGGACAGCCTAAACTGCATAGTGAGACCTTGTCTCACGATGATGATGAGGATGAGGAGGAGGAGGAGGAGGAGGAGGGGAAGGAGGAGGAGAGGAGGAAGAGGAAAAAGAGGAGGAAGAGGAGCATTGTAGAGAAGGCCCAAGGTCAGCTGCCTCTTAGCCCTGTGGATCCCTCTTTAATTGAAGACTCTCTAGTTCCAGTCTCTAGAGGCAGAGTCATCAGCTGTGGGTCCCGGGGAGAGACCCAGTTTGTATCCATGTGTCTCACTGTGAGGGTCCTTCCCACACTCTGCCTGTGGCTCCTGAGGGTTTGGTAGTGTGGTTTTTCCTTGCAACCCAGATCAGCCATGAATAAAACTGAATTTAATGTTTTTTTCTCCCATAAATTTGCTTAATTTTATAATTAAAACTCTAAAAGCATTAAGATGCTTCCGAGGTTCCTTCTGTGGAAAGTAGCACACTTCTCCCATGTGCTGGCCCAGCCTAGCAGCTGCGATAAATTTTTTTGTTTTCTGAAACAGCCACGTCTTGCCATCAGGATAATCTGAGTGTGCCCAAGACACCCCGAGGAAACCTGAATTAGAGTCACTGATGCATGCTGAAGGAGACTTCAGTTAAACCCTAAAGAAATCAGACTAGGAACACAGCATTCGCTTAGCAAGTCATAGAGAAGCTGCCTGCAGAGGGGTTGGCCTGCCTGAGTCATCACTGTGTGGGAAGCCTGGGAGCCAGCTGTCCCCAAGGGTGGGTTTGAATTTCTCAGCAAAGTCACGCTCCATGCAAGTCAAGTATCCTGAGTTGCTCGCTGGGGCCAGAATGGCAGCTCTGCTCTACCCAGACCTCCTCCATGGTCTAGGCTGAGCTCTCTCTCAGATCTTCACCCCCTTTCACATTGAAAGCTTCCCCAGAAGAGACCCCCAGGGATGATGCTGGTGAAAAATATCCTGGCTGTGCACAAAACAAAACAGGAGTTCCCTGCATTCTGAAATGACTAGTTCCCTGACATAATTATGTACATTTGTAACAATCCCACATAGAATTATACAAATTTAGTGTATGCCCAGTAAGATGACTGGTATGTGTCAGGGCAGGATGGATAACTATGGCTCAGAGGTTCCCAAGACCCCTATCTCTGGCCCTTGAAGCCTAAGAACCCCAAAAACCCCCCAAGATGTTGGAAAACTTTTAGGCCCAAAGTTTATAGCAACCGCTGCTCACTCCCTTTGTATGAGTCTGTGTGTTTGTGAAAAAGTCCAGGACTACAGTAGTGCTGACCCTTGATAAATGAAGCACAGGTGACAAGGCAACAGGGAAGTTGGAAGAGTGTGGGAGCATCTCTCGAGCCCAGATCTCACTCTACGCCTGTACTTCTGGGCTCCGCTGACCCTCACTTGTATCTGCAGTGCCTCCCTGAATGACATCTAACCCTGAACTCAGGCAGTAGAAGCTCAGGAAACTCAGGCCAGTGCTTAGAACTGAGCACCAAAATTATGGACGTTGGTCAGACCATGACCTCGTTTCCTAGGTCGTAGCTTGGCTGATACCCTACTCCTTTGGGCTTTCTGTTTCTAATTTGCAGTTTTTCTCTGGTGCCACAAATCCCCTGAGACTGGGTTCAGCTTGCTTTTACCACTGCTCACTCTCAAGGACTGTGGTCCCAGTGGACTTCAGATCAGGAGGCCGGGTCGTGGCTGGCTGCTCACAGTCCTCCCCCGACTACAGGGTCAGGCTGGTGAAAGGCAGAGGTGGGCCTTCAGATTCCCCCTCCGAGCCCTTCTCAAGCTGCCAGCTCGGCCACAGCAACCTGTCTTGGCTCAGCCTTGCTGTATCCAGAGACCAAACAGGGGCCGGGGAGATGGCTCAGTAGAATAAGCGCTTGCCTGCCAAGCGTAAGAGCCTGAGTTCAATCCCTGGTTCCGCCAAAAACAAAACAAAACATACTCTTACAAAAAAGTAAAAAAAAAAAAAAATCCTTGAGATCTTAATCCTGTAGACCCTTCCCTAAAATAAAATAAAAAAAAGAAAAAAAATCCTTGAGATCAAAGACCAAACAGACTTCAAAATGTGACCAGCAGAGAGGTGAATTGCCCTTGCTGCCCTCTTAGGCATTTCCCTCAAAGGAATCCAGCACAGAGCACTCCGCAGCTGGTTGGAAGATGTTTTCCCACGGTGAAAACAGTGCGGTTCATGCCGCCAATCCAACGTTTCTGGACCTAGCAGGATGCTTGCAATCACCCAGCTCAATATACTGTTTTATTTTATTTTAAACGTTTTTCTTTTGCAAGGTATAGTTAGAACTTATTGCAAATTAATAGATTTCCAGAGTGATAGGAAATACTTTCAAAGGGCCAGCCAAATAACTCAGTGAATTAAAGCGCCTGCTTAGGCAGACGCAGCAGCCGGGATTCAATCCCTGGCCTGCCGGGCAGGCCCCGCCCCCAGGGAGCACTGAGATGGCGATTGAGACGGGTGTGGTAGCATGCGCCTGGAATCACAGCTCTTGGGAGGCTGAACACAGGCAGATCACTATAAGTCTGATCTGTGTAGTGAGACCCTGTAGAGCGTTTACCAAAAAAAAAAAAAAACCAAAAACACTTTCAAGTGTGAAGGTGGGCAAGCGGCAAGATGGCAGCTGTGCATAATTAAAACCTAGGTTACATTTATATGACTAAATAGGTCTTTGAAGAAAATCATATCCTTCCTCTCACATCATTATTTTTAAGGAAAATGGACTGCTTCAACCAATTTCAGAGGGAGAAAGTTTTCGTGTTGTTCCTGGGTAGAATACGGACAGGACTTTGCATGGGCCCTGGGCCTTATCAACATGGTCAGAGGAGGTTGCATTCTCTTGGGTAAAAGTTTGAAACTACTTATGGGTTATCCACAGATAATGACTAAAAAGAGAAAAATATCACATCCTCTTTGCTCTTGATGTAGCCCTCTGCCTCCTGTCTCCAGACCTGCTAAGGTCTAACTGTTGCCTAACAGGCAGCTCTAATTGTAAAAGGTCTCTTTTCCTTCGGCAGCGAGTGTTCATTTCCTTAGAGTTAGGCTATGGCCTGAGTATTTAACCTCTCACTGGGAGACCTGAGCCTTTTGTGGGGGATGGGGACACTTGCCAATGCACCATTTTAAGGATAAGAAAACTGAGGCTATTAACTCTGTCTTGAGGTCAAAGTCAGGGCAGAGACATGATCAGCTGCATGAGCCAAGAGCTCAAATTTAAGCATTAGAGCTGCAGCCTCTGTTCTGAGGAGGGGCAAAATCTAGACCAGGGCAGACCAGTAGAGGTCTGTGATCCAGGGGAGGAGGGCCAGGGAGGTAGACAGCTTCTGGTGAGCCATGGGGGCAAGAGCAGTGGCTTTAAATTCTGAGCAACCATGCAAGGTTAATCAGGACCAAGCAAATGTAGTCTACAACTGTGGGACAGTATTTGCCCAGCTTAAGGTGCAAATCCAATGTATTTCATCAATTTATTTTTAATACAAACCCAAACTTCATAAGATACCAGATTTGGCCAGATAGCTATGAAGACTATATACTGAATAGTCTAAATTGGATGGCATAAAAACAGGAAATGGTTCTTTCTCCAACCATGCCTTCCACCTGCCTTTGTCTGACTTCTTCTTCCCTGTCCTCTGACGCTGTCTTAGGCAGAGCTACTCAGAGCTTTCCTCTCACTTGCCAGCATGAGGGCACACTCTGTTTTCACTGTTGAGACTTATTTTCAGGTATTAAAAAAGGTCCAGAGATAATCTAACTAAAACTGTCAAAGTTGAGACGACAATCTTGCATTGTATTCAAGATCACTTCCTTTTGCCCAGGTCAGGACTCTCCTTGGGTCCTAGAAGGGTATGCAATCTACAGGACATAGAAGGAATGTGAGTCTACTAGGCATGGACAGGAGCTGTGGACTACAGGCAAAGAGAAGAGGTAGGGAACACTAGGCATAAACAAAGGCATATAGCCTACAGGACACAGGGGAGAGGGTGTGGTCTAGTGTTTCCCCCCATGCTCTACTGCTTCTTGTCCTCATCCCTCTGCTCCTCTTGGCCACCGTAGAACAGGGGAAGAAGGCATGAGGATCAGAAGGGAAGAAAGCTTATCTTTAATTTATCTGGTCCTGTAGTTCTCTCTGGGCCCGTACTGGTTGGTATTGACGTCCTTTAAGTGACAGGCCTCCAAGTGCTGGCTTTCATGAGGTTTGTTCTGGGACTTTCACCCTGAAGTCTCCCAACATGAGCATGCCCTGTAGCTGACACCTTGCAGTCCTCCTCCTCCCCTAGCAGCTCTAGGAGCGGAGAGCCATTGACTGGATGACAGTGACTTCACCACTTAAAGCCACCTATACACAACTATCCTCCACAGTATCCCTCAGGGAGACTCTTGCACCCTTGCCACATTTCACAATGTTTTGTAGACTAATCATAGTCCTACATGTGGGTTCCCAATCATAAATAATTCCAACCACTGCCTGCCTTCAAAATTGTCCAGGTAGGGTTTCTATGGCGTGCATATTGCAGGGCTCACATGCCAAACTCTCCAAGAGGCTTGGAGGTCTCTGCAACTCAGGGAAAGAAGTACTCATTTACACTTTTGTTGGCACCCTGAGCTCTGAGTGATTCCTTTGGACACATTGTTGCTTAGACTGGGAAAGGGAAGACAAAAGCATAGGTCTCATCACTAAGCTAAAAGCTCACTACTCCAAATTCCTTCCAATTAATTCTCTACTTCTTTTTTCTATATGGGGTGAAGATAAATGACAAGGAAAAGATTGGGGATGGGGAATTCAGCCCTGCGTCAGCCAACCTTCCCATTGTTGGAATACAATTCTTAATGCCCCCTGCCCCAAAGAGAAGAGGTTTACTCTGGCTCAAGGTCACAGAGTGCTCAGTCCATAGCCAGTCCATTCCATACCTGGATGTCACCAAGGTAGAAACGTCATGACGAAGAGGTATGACAGGGCAAAGCTGCCCAGTTCACAGTGGTCAGTGACAGAGCAGGAGTATAGTACCAGAGATGAATGGTCAAGGGACCATACATAATAATGAAGCTATGCCTCCAGGACCCACCGAGTCACACCCGGGAGTGTGCCCTACTATTCTTCTAGATAGTTTGTAATAATGAGTTTGATATATTAAGGTTAATGGTCACAGCCCCCTTTATGGAAGTCCCACAGAGTCACATGGCAGTGACTGCTTCCATCTTCAATCCTATAGGTAAAATATCAAGAAAGCAGGAAAGGCAGCTTAGTATCTTATTTCACTTACATTATCACTTTCATAGATGAAGTACTGATTTAATTTCTAGACCTTAGAAACTACCCAGTCTTTTTGTTGCAGAGGTAATCTTGAAGTCCCGAAAGGGGAAGAACTTGGCCAGGGATGGGTCTGAGCAGACCTCGGATGAGCTTACATGCCTGATCCGTGCTTCATCCTCTGCCCTCTCCTCGTCATCTCCACAAATCAGGGAACATCTTTCTGCAGAAAGCACATCCAGCATAGTCTCCTGTTCACTGAAGTCAGTGGTTCTGGAAAGCCCACAGCCTGGAGCTGTGGGGCTACCCGAGGGCTGGGGGCAGGGAGTGGTTGTCTGGCTCCAGGAAAGGCAGCAAAAAGCTAATGCCAGGCAGGTCAAGAGCCCTAGAGGGGAAATGTGACAGTAATTAAGGAGGAAGCTGGCCTTCTTGTCCTGGGTCATGACCACTCCCCATAGTCTCTGTTGAGGTCACTTGAAGCGGAAGATTGTATCCGGGCAAATATTAGAGGCACAAATCCAGCAAAGTGTTCAGGACAGCTTTATTTAATTCCCTGTCCATATGGAAATGCCCTCCACTGAATGGTTTGGAAGCCACAATTGCATTAGCCGTCTGGAGCTCCCATAAGCTCAATCAAGCCATAATCAAAGATCTTCTGTGATTGTCCATTATCTGCCTCTCAGCCAGAGAGGCACATCTTGAGGGAAAGTGATCAAAGAGCTGTGTCCCTAGCACTAATTACATGCTAGCCTGCATCTGTGTCCCTCCCTCGGCTGTCAGGAGCCATTGTGGATGGCCCCAGGACACCTCGCCCACTTCAATTCAGGTGACCCTGAGCAGGCTGGGCACCCAGAATAGAGGTCATGCAGATTGGTCCAAGTATGGCTTCCCAGGTAGACAAGGTCTCGCACTGAAAGCACCCTGGGGTGCTGGGGTAGGAGCTACTGCTAGCTCAGCAGATAGCTCACTGCAGGAACCTAGAGCATCTGGAGATTCAGCAAAAATAACCAGATGGGCACCTCATGAGAACCACAAGGGTGAAGAGGAGATGAGTGCCAGAGGCAACCGCCACCCTGCCCCTCTGGGGTGGGACAGTGTAAGCCCTGCCACCCTCTGGTTTCTAGCACCGTTGCCTCCTACTCCTGCACATGTTCTCAGCACCAGTTCATCAGGCTCCTCTGTGCCTCACATTCCCAGGTCCTGCCCAGTCCTGCTGCCTGCTTGCTTCTTCCCTGTGGCACTATGCCCCGGCTGTATTTGCACCTCATTTTCAAGTCCAGGCTCTAGTACTGTGGTGGCCATCAAGCCGTCCATGTCCACTCCAGTGAATGTGGCCTCTCCTTCCACTTAAGTCCCATTGTGCAGTCTCAGAGTCTCTTGTGGATTTTGTGCTGTGGCCACTGTGTCCAGAAGAATCCCTTGAAGACAGGAACAATCTCCAGCTCCATTTTTCCATTGAGAGATGTGAAAAATCACACAGGGAACACAGAATAATAAAACCATCACATGTCCCACATCACATTTGTCCTACACCAGGACAAATGTTTGTTATTATTGCATTTGCTTCCCTCTACAAAACACCCCCCCCCAAATCCCAGAAAGCACTGTAGATAAGGGTGTCATCACCTTAAAGTAGCAATTAAGAGAACACAAAGCTAAGTGGCTCTGGAACTAGACACTCTGGGCTCAAATCCCAGTTCTGCCCTGCTCTTCATGGCAAGATACTAAATTCTCAGTGCCTCTATTTGCACATCTGAAGAAACTGCAGGATGTTGCCATGAAGATTCAGTGAGTTAGCGGTGTAAAGTCTCAGAACAGAAGCACCCAGCCCCTAGAAAGCAGTCAGCAAGCTCTTCCATGCCTGGACCTGTGGCTCAGTGCTCCCACTCACCTCTTCCGGCCCTCACTGGGCTGCTGCATCCTGAATCGAATGTAGACGCTTTCAGTACATTCCTCGTGCTTTCAGTACATTCCTTGTACTTTCACTTCCATATGTATATAACCTAGAAAAATGTAGAATACTGTCATTAAATTTACATAAATTAGTTACATTTGTTGGTCTCCTTTGTGCTACAAATGCAGCAAACTCAACTCTAAGAGGCAAACTCTGAGGGTAACATTTTGGTTTTTGTTACTGAAAGTTCAATGGCAAGGAAGACCTCAAGGTCATCTAATGTATCAGCTCAGTGATGTCGCTGAGGATTCCGTCTTTGGTTCTTCTTTCCGTGATGTCAGCTTTATCTCAGGATCGACTCCTCTTAGTTGCAAAATGGTGACCAGCAATTCTGGGGCCACACGCACCGCCTTCCACATCCAGGGAGAGAGGGGGTCATTTGCAAAGTGCTATAAAAACTTTTCTGCAGAAGCCTCAACAAACTTCTCATTTCTCACAGTCTAATGTGGTTCATGCACATGTCCTTAGCCAGATATTATGGTCACAGGGTTAGTCTTACTTGTAGGTCTTGGTTGGGGACATTTCCACTCTCTGGGAGAGTCAACTTCTCCCAATGCACGTGGGCTGCACGGGTTGTTGTGGATACCTGCACAAAATGGAATTAAAAGAAGGAGAAGTGGACACTGGGAGGCAACTGGACCCTCTAGAAATATTACCAGAAATATAACTACCTAGTTTACTTCTTTTCATGAACAATATTTTGTCATATTAATAAGACCCCATTCATTTGATCATTTCCTCACTGGTGGATTTTTAATTGTACCCATTTTTACTTTATTTTTCACTATTGTAAACACAGCTACAATAAACAGTTGCACACATGCCTTCTTACTTTGTTATCTGGTGTTTGCCTCCAGTGGCCCAAGCCATAGATGAGCCAACAAGTTCTTAGTGACTAAATGAGTGTACCGGTGAACAAAATGAACGGGTACTCTTTTTCCTTTTTTATTCAGCTATGAGCTATTAAAGTGGTCATTGCAGGGCCCCAGTCATGAAACACACAATGCTAGCATTCAGATGGGGTCTTTAATTTTACAGAGGTGCAGAGAAAAACTCAGCAGGTGTGAGGCTGTGGCACAGCTAGGATTTGAGTCCAAGTCCACTGACAAAAGACAGTTCATCACTCAGCCTCTGTATGTCTCCTCCTGTTTGGGCTTACTCCCCTTGCTCACTCACCTAATTGCTTTCCTCCTGTGATCTGTTATACAAACTCACCTGTCAGTGTCCTGTAACACTGTTTGTTCTTTCTCCAACCACTTGTGTGCTTCCCATGGCTTAGATCTGACAGTTTATCAAATACGTCACAGGGTCACTTGATTGAGGCCCCTTCTAATGAATCATGCCCCAGAGTCCCAGAAGTTCTGGCCAGAGGAGCCACCCAAGATCTTCTAGCCAATTCTCTGCCAGGGACCACTGTCAATAAGTTCTGGTTCCTTCTTAGCATCTGGGGAGAAGGTATTCACAGACTCCCTTGGCATTCACTATGAGTTTAGATAGTTCTGTCTAAAGCTCTACCAGCCACAAACACCTGCTCAGTGCTAGCCCCCTGCCTTCTGGAGTCACCAAATAATTTCTACACACACACACACACACACACACACACACACACACACACACACACACGATGACTACCTTTCTTCGCTGCTTTAGTCTGACCATGTGTTTAGTAGAATGTAGGCAAGACCACCTCATCATGACCTGAGTATCTTGTGCTCTCCCTTAGGAATCAGCTTTAGCATTATTTAGTGCCTCTGGGAAGTCTTCCTTGCCCTCCCACGTCTGTGTTGGTGCTCTTACAGGTGCCTTTCCAGATCTGCAGTTCCCTGACCCAGCAGCTACTGCCCCAGATTTTAGTCTATATTCTTTGTATCAACAAGACTGCAAGCTCACTGAGGACAAGGGTATGTTCTACTGTGTCCACTGCTTTATTGTCAGAGGTCAGTCGGCATATTTCCTGGCACCCAGTACATTTGAGGGCACTCAGTATGTATTTGTTAATCAAGTTAACATGTGAAAGAACTTTCAAATGGAAGAGAAAATGAAAGAACGAAAAAACAAAGGTATCTTTAAAGGGAAGGAGGAAGAAAAGTATGAAAAAGAAAAATATGGTTTGGAGGGCTGGTGAGACAGCTCAGAGGACTAAGCACCAGCTTAGGCAGGTACATGGACCAGGGTTTGATCCTGGTCACCATATGTCATGCAGGCCCCAGCCCCAGGCACGCTGAGCTGGCCACAGAGACCAGGCACGGTGGTACACATCTGTAATCCCAGTGCTAGGGACATTGAAAACAGGAAGACCACTATGAGTCTGAGCTGCGCAGTGAGACCCAGTACCAAATACATTTTTAAAAAAGAAAGAAAAATGTGGTTTGATTTGTCAATAATAAAAAAGACCATCCTTTCTCCTGCTCCAACCTCAGTAGGTCTCTCACAAAGCCTGCAGTCCCGCTGGCTTCCAAGCAGGCCGCAGTCTCTCTGTGCTGCTCTGGAATGTGCAGACAACTCACACCCTGAGGCCCATCAGGTCTGTTCACAGGCTGCTGGGAAGCCAAGATGAGCAAGACAGAGGGCTGGGGAGGGAAGATACACGATAAATAAATAAGTAAAATATATGGTATGTTAGATGGTAGTAGATGATATATGGAGAAATAAAGGGAGAAGGAAGGATAGCTAAGATAAGTGTGCTACTAATTTCTATTGTTTTCATTGTTTGCTTGCTCAATCTTGCAGGCCTCTATCCAGCAATCTGAACAACTGCTTTGAAGGTAACAATATGTAATATAACAACCATTGTTATTTTCATATCATCTTGTTTTGAAGTCCTTGCTTTTATTGGAATTTTTTATTCTCTTTAAAATAAATTTTAAAAATAGAACTGTGACCTAGAACACCAGTGTCACTTAAAGATTTGTTCATGATTCAAAAGAACATTTTTTTTTTTTGCGAAACTGGGGATTGAACTCAGACCCTTGCACTTGCTAGGGAAGTGCTTATTCTACTGAACTATCTCCCTAGCCCCTCAAAGAGCCATTTTAAAAAATCTTTTAATGTTAAAATACAGTTGAAATATTATGGAGTAGTATGTAAAGTCTGAATTCTCCTTTAAGGTAAAACAAGAGCTCAAGGAAATTTCGCCATCATACAAAGACCATAATTCACCTGCTTTCATTTGTTCGTCTCTGAGTATAATTCAGTGCCAGTCACTGTTCCCATCACTGAAGATCCAAAGGAAGAAAAATAAAATAAATGTATTTGCTTCACTTTAGCCAAGGAAGAGAGACAATAAATAAATAAGTAAAATATATGGTATGTTAGATGGTAGTAGATGATATATGGAGAAATAAAGAAAAGGAATAGGAGTTTTGTCAGAAATATGCAAATGGGTGTGCACAGGGTAAGTGTTGTCATTTAAAATGTAATAGTCATTGTAGGTCCCTGAGGAGATGGCATTTGGGAAAAAGCTGAGGAGTGCATAGGAGAACAGAGAGGTACAAAGGTGATCTTTGAGGGATGGAGGAGTTTGGGACAGGAATGAAGGGGACCAGGGTAAACTCCACAAATATGAAGGAGCAGGGGAAAGTACAGGAGGGATCCAGAGTACATTGGAAACATATGAGGCACAGGAGACAACTCTTACATTGAGTTTGAATTGGGGTTGGGTGTCGTTAACAGCAGAGAGGAGATGGTTAAACCACAAGAGGGAGGGAGAATCCCAGGCTGGGGCTGGGGCTGGGACTGGCAGCCCATGATGGAGATAGGCCCATGCTATTATTTGGTCAAATATCAGGCTGGAATAATGCCCTAAGCACTTAAGTTTTATAGTCAAACAAACCACCTAGATTGTAGAACTTGCTCAATTTTTACTAAATCTGTGATTTGAATGTATTATGTGGTTCTGCAATGCCTCAGTTTCTTTATTTGTAATAAGAGTACATATAGTGTTGCCTATAGTTGTAAGAAATCAATTAATAAATTCATGTGAAGTAGTTAGAAATAGGCCTAACTACTATGGTTTGAATGTTTTTGTCTTCTCCAAAAATTCATGTTGAAATTTAATTTTCAATGGACCAATGTTGTGAGATGGAGCCTTTGCAGAGGTGTCTAGATAATAAGGGGTTTGCTCTAATGAATGAATGAATGACATTATAGAGAAATTTGATGGAGTGAGTGTTTTCCTTTTGAGTTTTCACCATTGATCACTAGCAGATACAGTATTTATCTCTTCTGCAGAGTATAACGCTCAGGACACCATTTTGTACGTAGAAAGCTACCCAAATTAGCAGCCAACACCTTGATCTTAGAATTCTCAGTCTTCATAACTATGAAAGTTAATTTTTATTGTTTATAGGCTATCTAATCTACAGCATTTTGTTGTAGCAGAAAGAAATAGTCTAAGACACTACCTCTATAAATGCTTTTGCAACTGCTACTATGATTACGGTTTTTATTGTGATTATTCCATGTTTATCTCGATGCAAAAGCTTACCATTGCTTTATGTAAATGACTTGCCTAGTGTTTTTCACCATCTGAGTTTATGACTACTGGTGTAGAAACAGGACAAGGAGAGAAGCTGGAGATTTATTATAATTGGTGGGTCCAAAGACAAAAACTTAACTTTAATACTTAGACTTTTCATCCACTTAGAAATTTGTTGGTGTTTGGAAGTGAGGCAAGGGTCCAACTTAATATTTGTCCCAAATATCAAACCAGTTAGTCTAATATCACATAGTAAATCATCCATATTTTTCTACTATTTTGAATGTCACTTTTATGACACCCTTATTTTTTCATGTGGTGGAAGCCATAGCTGGATATTTTGTTCAGTGATCTGTTTATGAACTTTAGGAGGAAAGTGTTCTTATTTTATAGTATTATTCTATTCATGGTATTAAAATAGTACGTAGCATATTACCCAGAGCTTACCCAGTAAGCATTGAGACATTCACTGAAGCAGTGAATAAATATATTATTCTACTTTTGAAAGCTCTTTTTTTAAGCTGACTTATTCAAAATAATATTTCAATACAAATTCATGGTTTTATTCTCCCAAAGGGACCTAAGGTGGCAGTACGAGGAGATGGAAAGAGGAATCAGAAAATTAGGCTAGAAAGAGAGTGAAGGACAAGCCATGATGGGTACCCAAGCCAGTGAGATCAGATTTCACTGTATAAGGGCCAGCGAGGTAGCTCAGCTGACTAAATGCCTGCTTAGGCAAGCACAGGGGCCAGTGTTTTATCCCTGGCACCACATGCTGCGCCAGCCCTGCCCTCAGGCACAATGAGCTGGTGACCGAGTCCAGGTGTGGTGGCACATGCCTGAAATCCCAGAGCTGAGGAGGCTGAAAACAGGAGGATCATTATGAATCTGAGCTGCATAGTGAGACACTGCACAATATTAAAAAAAAAATTACTATATAAGCCTGGAGATATTAAAAGGTTGTATGCAAAAAAGAAATTGTCTAGTAGATGGCTTTAGTAGGTCCCTCAGTATAGGTCCTGGAGTAGGTGAATTTGAGGGGACAAGAGTGGGACATGCTGTAGTTGTGTATTAGGAGCGGTTGCTAAGAGGAAGAAATTGTCCTGACATCCACTTGACAGTTTGGAATTGACAGGCTATCGCAGCCCAACCTGATTTGGGTGGTATGAGTAAAAGAAGAGATGAGATTGGCCTCCAGTTGTCTGACTTGAGAAACTGAGTGAAGAGTACTGCCCTTTAACTGGGAAGTAAAGACTAGAGAAGGAAGATTAGGTTCATGGAGAAAGGCTAAATTCTGTTGTGGACATGGTAAGTTTGAGACACCTGTGGGTCCTGTTCAAAATTCACTTGGCTCTGGAGCACAGATAGGAGATTTGAGGACAAAGACTTTTAGGTTATTGGAGGTTGTAACCTTAGGTGTGGGTGAGGTGGCCAGAATGTGTTGTCCAAAGGTAAATTACATGATATCACTTTAAAAAATGTTTAAGTGCTTACTATGACTAAAGCCCTGACTTCAGTGCTTTATAGTCATTATCCCAGTTCATTCTCACAGCAACTATTGTTATCCTTATTTTTCTGCTGAAGAAACTGGACCTGAGTTTAAATAACTTGTCCAAGGCCTCACAGTTGATAAGAGCCAGGTCTGTCTTAAGGTAATGTTTTATTCTTAACCAGTAGGGCCAATGCTGTTGCAGGCCGTATCCTAAGGACCTGCTTCAGCCTCGCTCCCAGCTCCCTCTGCATGTGACTTGGTCCCCAGCAGTGCGCAGAGCAACTTCCTAGGTTCCATGATGAACCTACCCCCCAGGGAGAGCGTCTCTGTATACATGCCCCCTTCCTCGGACAATCTGAGATTCACGGTTTCCGCATCTCCCACCAGTTCCTATTTAGTCCAAACCGAATCACAAGGTTCTAGACAGGAAGGACTCTTCCTCCCAGCCCTCTGCTTCATCTCCCTGAGCAGCATGGGCTACAGATTATTCCAGTATAAGAGCTGATGCTGGTGCGAAGGGACAGGTACCCTGGAGCGTCACCCTTCTCCCCTAGCCTACAGCTGCTTGCTTCACACATGTTATCAAATCACCCAGGAGCATGCAACCTGCTCTCTTTTACATTATATATTTAATAGATGCAAATGCATGATTAATATTTTCCTCCACTGATTCTGATTTCATTCTGTTAGTGATTATACTGATGGCAACAGTTGAGGGGATTAAGAATCCCATTTAATTCACATTAGATTTTTTTTAAAACTTTGCTGATAAATTTTAAATGTCAAGTGCTTTAGCGTTTTCCACAAGATGCAGAGGCCAAATAAGGAGGCCAATAGTAGTTGCAGGGGGCTCAGAAACAGCTGAAAGAAAGTGGGGACTTTGCAGAGTGACCCATCTTCCATCCAGTCCCTGAAAGCAGAGCTCTGGGCTGCTTGGGATGGCTCCCAAATCCTAACACCAACTGTGTCTTTTTCACCCATTGATTTTCAATACTGAGGGCACCTCACAATTTACATAAACTCTTCAAGGGAACCTTTTTTCAGGCAAATATCCAACCCTTAGTTGAACTTTTTATAAGTTTAGTGTGTTTTATATAAATTGAAAAAGCAGTGCTGATATGCGCAACCTGTAATTTTCTTGCTTTTATACCCCTCCCTTCCCACCCAGATTCTATTTTTTGTTCCTCAGTATATGATAAAATTTCTTTGAGAAGAATCTTCTATTCTTCCAAATCTCCTACACTAGAGATTATGTTATTGGGTGGCAAAACAGAAAAGGGCACATAGGAAAGGAGGGTTTGGAGATTTTCCGTTTGTCCACAAATCCAGGGCACTGTTCTTTTTTTTTTTTTTTTTTTTTTTTTTTGGTGGAACTGGGGATTGAACTCAGGCTCTTGCATTTGCCAGGCAAGCACTTATCCTACTGAGCTATCTCCCTTCCCCTATTTTCTTGTACCCATGACCAACTGTTCAGAGAAAAAGTAGACTTATCAAGAACACATGCCTAGGGATTCAGGCATTGGGGGTGCATGAACAGGGACGGAAGATCTGAATGAGTGACATCCCCCTTCAAAGACTTTCCTGCCTCCCACTGTGGCTTTTGTCCCCCAGCCTCTGGGACAGCCCTGCTACTCTCAAAAGCTTTGCTCCTACCATCCTCCGTCCAGTCTGCTGGGAGGTGGGAACACAGCAGCCATTCATTCATGACACAGCCGTTTGAGGGGTGAAGTGGTTCCATCAACTGTACCTAACAAGGCTCTGGTTCTGAAGTGCACAGAAGCAGGCCTCTCTCCTTCCCACCGCCAAGGCTCTCCCCCTCCCCCACGCAGCAGGAGCCCTTTGTCTGTAGCTCTGCCCCACATCAGCACTGATTCTTTAGATTTAGTATTACATTTTATTGTGTACAGTATCCAGTCTCCACTACCTCATGGAGAGTCCCTAGGGCAAAAGCATGTGTTTGCTCCTTCTTTCCCTACTTTCTACACAACACCCCGCCCCAGCGCTACCTTTTGATATTTGAGACTTTGTTCAATGCATAACACAATCATCTGTGCCAACTAAACTAAGCAAGACTCTCCACTGGTCAAAGTGGCATCGTTCCTTCAGATAGCTCCCCAGGTGAGTCTGATGGGATCCATAGGTTACGAACCTCTGCCCTAGGGCTTGTCAGGCTCAGAAAGGGGAAGAGAAAACACACAGAGAAAAAAGAAGAGGCATAAAATAACTAGACTGGAATTACTTTTAATCTCCACATGACCCCGATTTTCATGCCCTTGATCAGGTACAAGATCCGCTTCCTCTGTCCCTTGATCACTCATTCTCTATAAAGCTCTGCAAATACCTTTTAAAGACATGAACCAGAGCGTGTCCTTGCTGCGTTCTCCACTGCATGCTGAATAAAATGTTTCTGGCCTGTGCCCACGGCCCCAGCTTGGTTACGCATGCCCTTCCCTCTGTTACCAAGCTGCAGCCACGTCTGCCTGCCTTTCGGTTCTAGCACCTGCAGGTCCTCGCAGCTCCTGAGGCAGGAGGTCCTAGAGCAATGGCCCAGAATGCTCTGCCTCAGCTAGTCGCACAGGTGATTCCTTCTCAGGTTTCTGATACTGGCTCACATGCCACCTTCTAAACAAACCCTCTTTGGTCTACAGCAATGGCCTCCTCCCTCACAGTCATGTGACACTGTATTACTGCCTCATGCCACTTCTCACTGCCTGAAATTATTTCACTTCCTTAACTGCTATTTTTCTAATCCTACCTGTTTCCCAGCTGCTAAGCAGGCAGACTCTGGAGATCAGGGATCTTACGTGTTACACACATCACGCCATGCTTGTCAGTGCCTCACATAATGCCTGGCACATAGTAGGGGCTCAATGAAACGTTCACTGAGTAGGTGATTTGGGTTGTGCTTACTGGTAAATGTGATCTACTTCACAGTCATGCACTCAATACTTCCAGGAACTCACAGCCTATTTAAAGAAAAGAAATGTAATTTTGCTAATTTCAAGTATGCACTTTGTTAACCAGTATTTTTAAGTAGAAGTTCTAACAATGTTGCTTTAATTAGTAGACAAACTTATCTATCATTAGTACACCAATTACATGCAAATGAAATTGTCAATATCCTTGAATGTGTCTTGTTCCCTTAAACAGTTGCTACAGTCTCCGCTCTGCTCATATAATTTTGTTTATAGTACTACTTTTGGTTTAACAGTCTCTTAATTCATAAACAGTATAAAAATAAATACTAGTTTTGCCCCAGCTGAACTATCTATCACCCATCCCAAACACTGGAAACCCAGATAGTAAGTGGCAGAATCATCTTTGAGTATATGTTGCGGGCTCGGATACATTAGAAGCTCAAATTACACTTGGGAAACATCAAGCTACTTTGAGTCCACCAGTTTATTCTTGAAAATTTTCCAGTATCTTCTCAAGTCACTGATAGTATCATTGAGAATGTTTCCATAGTCCAGAGTCACTACAAAGGGACAGTATTTAAGGGGATGTGATCAGACATTGTAGTTAAAGATCTGCTCTCACCAGCTGCAATAATCTCCCGCCCTGAGGAGTCAGGATTATCTAAAGATAATTCTTAGAGATTCACAGACCTACAGGAGCAAGTAATGGGAAGAATGTGAGTTCCCGAAGCAGGTCCAAATCAAGAGAAGCATCAAATCATAATCATATCAAAGAGATATTTGTATACCTCCACTTATAACAACTATTCACAACAGCCAAGAGGTAGAAGTAACCCAAAGATAAATAAAATGCAAAAGGCTGGCCAAATAGTTCTGTGGATTAAAGCGCCTGCAAGCAGGCACAGGAGGCAGGAGTTCCCCGGGCCTGCCCTTTGGGCCCTGCCCCTGAGGAGCGCTGACACAGCTATTGAGACTGGGCTTGGTGGTGGGCGCCTATAATCCCAGCACTTGGGAGAATGCAAACAAGAGAATCACTACAAGTCCGATCTAGTAAGTAGTGAGACCCTGAACACCCTTGTAGACTCTTCCCTAAAATACAAAAAAAGAAAGAAAGAAAGAAAGAAAGAAAGAGAGAGAGAGAGAGAGAGAGAGAGAGAGAGAGAGAGAGAGAGAAAGAAAGAAAGAAAGAAAGAAAGAAAGAAAGAAAGAAAGAAAGAATAGAGAAAAGAAAAAAAAGTGATATGTAAGTGCAGTAGAATGTGATTTATCCTTGCTATACAATCTGGCACTCAGGAGGCAGAAGCAGGAGGATAACTACAAGTTCAGAGTGAGTTCAGGGCCAGCCTGAACTGCATACTGAGACCATTTTTCAAAAACAAAAGCTAAACAAATAAAAACCCAAAAGAAAATGATTTATCTCTAAGAAGAAAGGAAACTCTAAAACATATTACAGCTTGGATGCGCCCTGATGCATTCCACTAAATAAACAAGGCAGTCACAGAAAGACAGAGACTGAACTATCTAAAGTAGTCAAATTCATAAGAACATAAGAAGAACCGTTGTTGCCAGGGGCTGGGGATCAGGGAAGTGAGAGGCGCTGAAGGAAGAATTTCAGTTTTGTGAGATGAAAATATCCTGGAGGGTAGTTGCACACGGTGGTTATGCTTAACACGACCGAACTGTGCACTTCAATATGGTACAATAGCAAACATTATGTCACCTGCTTTTTACCAAAACAAGATGTCCTAGCACTGCAGATCAATCAGTCAATCAATCAATCAATCAAACTAGATGTCAAATGCTGTTAAATAAAGAAAAAACAATGCAACCAAGATTCACAGGCTTGACACTACCATACACTATCAAGAAACTATTTGGACTTCCGAACTGCTGGTTGACAAGCTTTTGCAACTCCATTTGCAAATTTGATTTCTACCAGTATTTTACTTATAACTATTTTCTCAGGCTAATGGTTTGAACATATAATTGATAGCAATCATTCCCATTTGGGTACCTCTATACTATTGGATAGCCCTAGAAATATTCTGTTAGAATTTATTTCTTTGTTTCCAAGAAAAATCATTTAAAAAAATCTTTTTCAAAATAAAAATAAAATGTAATATTGTAAACCTATGAAAAGAAAATCTAAATCATCTCCCCTCTTGCTATCTAACAGCTGTTTTCCTTTTATATATTTATACTTTCAGGCTTGATCAAAGACAGGCACTTTTTTTTTCCAGAACCGGGGATTGAACTTCTGCCCTTGCGCTTGCCAGGGAAGTGCTTATTCCACTGAGCCATCTCCCCGGCCCCCAGACAGGCACATTTGTACACCCACAGTAATCACAGTACACAATTATTATGTGTACAATCCTTTTATCCTTTGCTATTGTGCTATAGAAATGTTTCAAAATTTTTTACATTGCTATCAAAATTACTATTTTTAAAAAGCTGCATACTAAGCATTCTTCCACTGAGTGGACACCCGCAATGAGCTTAGCCATCCTCTTAGAGAAGAAAACTAAGAGACAAGAGTTGGCTATCAGCATAGTCAACCTTCCCACATTCAAGAAAAGCATTATAATGATTTTAACAATCAATATATCAAGAGCTCCACAAACTTTTCTTCTTAAAAACAGCCTGGCTCTATTTCCTTAGTTTTGCTTCCTGCTAAGTGGTCTTTCCTGTTCTGCTAATATGGATATTTAAACCACTCTTGATATCCTCATCATTTTAAAGATGATTGCTGGAGGTACAAACTGTGAGACATCCCCAGAGCTGGAAGGCCAGCTTATGGAGTTAGCTTATTGTTCCCCAGCTGAGGAAGCCTCCAAACCTATTTGCTGAACACCCCTTTCAACCTGGTCATCCTTTCTTTGTCTGAATCTTACCAGCCCATATAAAGCCAAGAAGGCCGTGGAGTCAAGGATAGTTTTGTCTAAACCTTTCTGTGACATTCATCCAAATGGCAGCAACAACATGTTTCTGTTTAAATCACACATATGACAACATTTGAGTGCTTCTGTTGGTGATTCTTCAACTTCCTTGGGTTCTGGATAACTTTTCGAACCAAAGGACTCATTTGAAAGCAAAGCTTACTTGGCTATTTATTCATTTTGACATTAAGGGTAGCTTTTGTTCATCTGTTAGGAAGTTTTAGCTTACACTGGCCCCTCTGCCTGGAACATTTCCCTTCAGCCTCCTTCCCGGGACCTATTCCTGCTCATCTCTCACATCTCTATTCAAAATGTCACTCTTGTAGGAAAGTGACACTTGGATTCCCAACTAAATTTCCACAATTGTGTGTCCCCATGGTTTCTCCAACTTTCCCTTAATCACATTTATCTGCTCTGAACCCTGTAAATCTCCCTTTCTATGTGCAGCCTCCATGAGACTATGGCTAGGCTGCTCACTCACTGTACCCGGTGTTCATGAACTAATTGTTATCAGCGACAGCAAAGGAGAAGAAAAGAGGGACCAAAAGGCTTTTATGAGCATCAGCGTGGCCCACTGCCCAACAATGGGGAAAAAGTAGCAATTTTAGCAGTCACTATTTCAAGGACTTCATTGTAATTTTTCTCTCAAAAGTCTGGGTCTGTCTCCTTCAGTTTTGCTTCCTGTCCTTATTCTTTTAAAATGCATAGATGTTTAACAAATCTATTCCTATATTTATTTATTACATTTGTCTTTTCTTAGAAGACTATACAGTCTTATTCTCTTTTTTGTGTGTGTCCTGGGAATTGAACTCAGGACCTTGTGCTTGCCAGGCAGGCACTTGCACCACTGAGCTATATCCTCATTTCTACTATACTGTCCTAGAGAATAAAGTTTCTCTACTTCCCATTTGTATTACCAACAGCACTTAGAAGAGAACACATAAAAAATAAATATGAGTTACTTTGTCTTCAGATTCACATGAAATGTCAAGAGACTCCAAAATCACCAAAACAATCTAAAAAGAGAATGAATTTAGAGGTCTCACATTTCCTTTTGTGTGTGTGTGTGTGTGTGTGTGTGTGTGTGTGTGTGCATGTGTTTGGGTGTGTGTATGCAAGGTCTCACTACACAGCTCAGACTTGTAGTTATTCTCCTGTTTTCAGCCTCCCTAGTGCTGGGATTACAGGTATGTGACATCACACCTGGACTCCATCACCAGCTCAGTGTGCCTGGGAGGCGGGGCTAGCTTGGCAGGTGGTGCTAGGGATTGAACCCTGGCCCCCGCACTTGCTTAAGCAACATATTTCCTGTTTATAGAACTTACTACAAAGTTATACTAATCAAAACAGCATGGTACTGGCAGAAACAGACATATAAACCAACGGAATAAAACATCCCCCAAACAAATCATCATCTACATGGTCAAATAATTTTCAACAAGGTCACTAAAACATTCAGTGGGCAATGACAGTCTTTTCAACAAATGGAGTTGGGTGTTTTGCATTACAGATCCATATGCAAAAGAATGAATTGGGATGCTTACCTCACACTATACACAAAAATAGCTCCAAATAAATCAAAGAGCTCACTATAAAACTCTTAGATAAAAATAAAAGACAAAAGATCAGAATATTAGTTATGCAATGATTTCTAGGATATGAAACCAAGAGCAGACTATAAAAGAAAAAATAAATAAGCTAAACTTCATCAAAATGTAAAGCTTAACCAGGCACGGTGATACATAACTGTAATGCCAGCCACCCAGGAGACTGAAACAAGAGGATTGCAAATTTGAGGCCAGCCTGGTAACTTATTGGTAGTAAAGCTTGTTTCTAAATAAAACTGAAGAGGGGCTGGGGAGATGGCTCAGTAGAATAAGTGCTTACCTGTCATGCACAAGGGACTGAGTTCAATCCCTGGTTCTGGAAAAAAAAAACACTGAAGAAATAAAAAAGACTGAGCATATAGCTCACGGTACAGCATTTGCATAGCACACAGAACTCCTGAGTTCAATGCTTTGGATCTTAAGTAAATAAGCAAAATTCCTCTGTATCAAAAGATACAACCAGAAGAATGAAAAGACAGCCTACACGGGGGAGATGGCTCAGTGGAATAAGCGCTTCCCTTGCAAGCGCAAGGGCCTGAGTTCAATCCCCAGTTCCGAAAAAAAAAAAAAAAAAAAAAAAGCTCCTATTTAGGAGCCAGGGAGATGGCTCAGTAGAATAAGCACTTGCTTGGCAAGTGCAAGGGCCTGAGTTCAATCCCTGGTTCCACCAAAAAAAAAAAAAAAAAAAATTAGGGTGGTGAATGTAAGCAAGAGACAGGAAAAGGAATATTGTGGGACTGTCCTGCTTCAAGGTTGTATATGGTGAGATTTTTGGACTTATGTGCAAACATGAAAAGCATAGAATTCTTTATCCTATTTTTAAAATATAATCTAATTTTTAAATGTTTTTTTATCATATTATGTAGGGACTTAAAGTTCAACATATCATTACTTGATGAAAAATACCTGTTCCTTATTATGCCTAAGATGTTTGAAATGCAATGAGATAGTGAGGTTAAGCTTGATAGCCTAAATCGTTTGATAATAACAATAAGCTTGTCTTCTGGATGGTTAACAGCCTAAGTTTGCAGCCCAAAATTAGAGAAAAAGGAGGGCTACAAGGAAAGCCAACTTTTTGGCCCTAGCCTTCTAAGGTCAATTAAGACTCAGGACATATGAGAACTTGTACTGTAACGTCATGTACCTTGGTAGTGTCCCAAATTTTCTGATCAAGAAGATTATGGGGCCAAAGAGGAAAGTGATCGATGATGTAGAGTGGGCCTAAGGAGAGTCACATGGAGAGAAAACATTCTCTCAGGCTTTCACAGAGAGCACATTGGCCAAGCAATGGCCATGACTCATCCACATGGCTGACACTGGCAAAGGTTCTACAGTCTGAGGTACAGGATTTCAGGATAAATCCTGAGGGGATTTCACTGACCTTCTCAGACCAAAAAGCTACAACTCTTGTTGCATAGGTCCTGCTTTACCTTGGTCTTAACCATCCAGTAGAAAAATATGAAGATGAAATATAGGAAGTAAAGCCATGTTGTTATGTTGAGCTGTGGGGGACTCAGGTCAATAATTTCTGACATTGCCAGTTAAACAGAAGACCCATTGCTATTATGGGCTACTGGACTCTTTTAGAATATTTTGCTGAGTTTACACACCTATAATATTCAATAACGGAACTTTAAAAAAATGGGATATAACTATGAATGTCCATTTTGTATCTGTGTATTCAAAGTGGTTGGGATAGATATACAGTTGTATTCTCTTAATGAATAGAATGATTTTTTCTAATGGTGTTTGTAAGTAGGATCGCAAGTCTGCATCTTGTACAGCAATTAACCAGGAAGAAGAATATATGCAGTGTATTATTTGTTGAAACTGTACTCTCGATTTGATTTGAAACTGTCTCATTGCTATATGTTTATCAATAAAACTTTGAAAAAAAAGATAGCCTACAAAATAAGAAAAAATATTTGTGATTTATGAATCCCATAGTTAATATACAGACTAGTAAAAAAATTCCTATAACTAAGCAAACAAACAAAATAACATGATTAAAAAATGAGCAGGGGCCAGGGAGATGGCTCAGTGGAATAAATGCTTCCCTGGCAAGCGCAAGGGCCTGAGTTCAATCCCTGGTTCCATAAATAAATAAATAAATAAAATAAAAAATGAGCAAAGGATTGAATAGACATTTCTCCAAAGAAACTTTACAAATGACCAATAAGCATATGAAAGAAAATGCAGCATCACTAATTATGCAGAAGTGTATGTTAAAATTAACAATGAAATACTACCTCATATCCAGTAGGATGGCTATTATTAAAACAAACAAATTGTTGGTGAAAAGATAGAGAAATTGTACAATACTGATGGAAATGTAAAAGGGTGCAGCCAGTACAGATGACAATATATTGATTCTCCCTCCATGTTAATTCTAAACATAGAATTAGCATGCTTGGTAACTGACCCAGCAATGTCACTTCTGGCTGTCCACCTGAAAGAACTGAAAGCAAGGTCTCACACAGATATTTGCATGCTCATGTTCATAGCAACATTATTTCCAATAATGTAAAGGTAGAAGCAAACCAACTGTCCATCAGTGGGTGGACGGATAAACAAAATGTACATTCAGTCCTAGACAGGAAGGAGATTTTTGACACATGTTAAAACATGGATGTATCTTGAGAATACCATGTTAAATAATCAATGATAAATGGATGAGTATTACATGATTCCATTTATAGGAAGCACCCAGAACACTCAGATTTATAAAAATAGTAGTCTGCTTGCGTGAGGCTTAAGAGAAGGGAAGATGGCAAGAGGCTTAACAGATACAAAGTTTCATGATTTACAAAATGAACAGAATTCTAGGGATAGATGGTGGTGATATTTAAAATAGTTAAGATGATCAATTTTATATTATGCTATCTTATCTCAGTTAAAATATTGGTCCCTTTCCCTGCTGTTCATATCAAACATGAACCCCCTCCCAGCCTACAATGGCAGTTTGCATGTAGCATTCATCAGTTAAGTGTGAAGTGAATGAATGTCCAGATTCTAGAATTTGAAGACATCTTAGAAGTTATTTGGTTGAATGCTCTGTACTGTGGATGAGTGCCTTTTACAGCTCTCTAGGTGGCAGGATGCTCCCACCCTCTCAAAGCATGTCACCTCACTGTCATACACTCCTTCATTACAGAATTCTATTCTAAGCCAGAATATCACCTTACTGGATTGTGCTTCCATCCCTTGTGATCCTAGCTAGCTCTGCCTCTCGGATCCAAAGGGAACAGACCACATTTATAGCTCATCTGACCACCCTCATGCAGTGAAAGAGCTTTGTGCATTAGAAAGGTCAAACCCCAACCCAAACATGTCTGTTCCTGCAGAAAGATACTCCTTTTGGAGTTAGACCATATTAAGATGCATTCAAAGGAATACCCAGTACTGATTCCTTCCAGAAACTTACCAATGACTAAAACATGGAGGCAACAAAGGCACCTCATGGTGGCTACTTGGGGGACAGGACTCTGATCACTGAAAAAAGGGAACTATTTAGTCTGAGAAGATGTCTCCAAGCAAGACAGTCTCTCTCTCTCTCTCTCTCTCTCTCTCTCTCTCTCTCTCTCTCTGGCTGGTCAGCCCTCCCAGGGTATGGGACTGGCCTGGCATGTGGTGCCTGGGATCGAACTGTGGTCCCTGCACTTGCCTAAGTTTGCCTAAGCAGGAACTTGAGAATACTGAGCTATCTCACCAGCCCCCCCCCCACTGCCTGTCTTGAGGAGTTGTCTATGGAAGAGGAAGTCATCTAAAGAAGAACAAGAACAAGAACAACAAGAACAAGAATAAAAACAAGAACAAGGAAAACAAGATGAAGAAAAAGAAGAAGAACAAAAAGAAGTAGTCATCTTGTTCTGAGTATAGTTTCACAGGTATAAAAGATTTCAGCTCAATTCTAAGGAATGACACTTGGGCTACTCCAATTCACAAAAATCTATAGAGGCACAAGTGACATATAGTAGGTGCTAGTAAATTGTAGTACCCTTTATTATCAGGTCCCAGGTTGAATTATACTACTTGTTGAGTTCAGACAATAAATACACACAGACACACACACATAGACACACACACACACACACACACACACACACACACACACACACACCACATTCCGCACTGGGCATTTTGGCGCTCACATGGGATGTACTAGAAATGTTTCTGTGCACATGGCACAGTTAGTTCAAATCTCCAGAAAGGAAAACCATCACTACTGACAAAGGGTTATGCAAAGCCCTTTGGTTCTGGGTGCTGCTCACTCAGAAACACACTGAGATCGCTCTCTCGCTGCTGGAATGCATAATGGTCCTACCCTGGCTCCTCCCGTGGCTGATATCCACGGACCTTTTATGTCTTGGCGAGGATGTCTATGTATTTTTGCAGGGACTGTCCGAATTTCTGATTCAAACCTGATCTCAGCCTCTTAGGCTTTCTCTTTCCTTTAATTTTTTTGTTGATGGTCAAGGTTTCTGCTACCTCCCAGGGCAACCCATGGTGCTGAAAAATGCCCATGCCCAAGGGGAACTAAATCTCAGCCTGGAGTAGATCTTGTCAATCTGATTTTTAAGCAATGGAGGAGGTCTGAAAACAAAGCTCATGGAGGCATCACTGCCATCCGTATCCAGGCTGATGCAGAGATCAAGTGAGAAGGAGGAAAGGGTCTTCTGCCTGTGAGCACACTGGCAGACTCAGAGGACAGAGAGGTATTTAAAGTGAACTGGAACAAACCTGCAACATCAGGTGCGTTCTGCCTTCAAAAATAGCTGCCAGTTAGAAAGGGTTATTTACATATTGATTTCATGCTAACTTTGTAATGGAATGTGCTGCCTGCCTGCCTGAGACCTAACAACTGTCATCATAATTTTTTCTAAAAATACAGGCAGAGAAAAACACTCAGTGAACCCTCCACTGGAAAGTGGCTGCAAAAGACCCTCATCCCAAACCTACTCAACCATGGCCAAGGATGGGAATACTCAACAAGCACCACCCAGGAACTCACAGCTACAGCCAGCCTGTTCTTCCAACCAGCCTGCACTTTTTTATTTTCTTTTATTCCTTCTAGAAAACCTGTCTTGATCTAAGGTAAGGGAAGATACCTCTCTTGTCTAGAGCAACCATTGTGGAAACTCCAGTTGGCCCTTACCAGAAACCATGGATCAGAAAGGCGTTCAAGGGCCCACCTGGCTCCATCCGGCGCATATTTTCGCCACCTATGCTCCTGAGCTTTCCTTACCAAGGATCCCCACTTCCCTGGCCTCCTTCCTAGCAGCCAGCTTCTGGCGTTTCTTACTTGGGCTCTTTCTGAACCTTCCTCTCCACCCCGGTTTCTCTCTGTGGATCCTACAGAGCTGCTCCTTGGCAGTTCTGTCATCGCTCCCCGGTACAGTATTAGCAATTTAAATGCCTCTTTGCCAGGCCTGATGGAGCTGATTCGGTTGTGATCCTGGGCATATGGATGGCATATTTGCTGTGAGCTAGGTGAGACGAGTCCCAGAAGGACCGCCGGCAGCTCCACCACCGCCTTCCCCACCGGTGCCGCGCGCTGCCGGGCTGGCGGCCGCAAGCAGCGAAACTGGCCAGAGCCGGCGTTAACCACTGCCCACTTTGTCTCCAGCTGGGCCCCCGCTGCTAGGAACAAGTCTTTCATTCACGAGCGGGAGCTTGTTAGGCCAACTTCGGCCTCTAAAGCCACTTAATTAAATTGTGGAAAGTTGTTTGGCCCCTGTGGGAAATTTGCCTACAAAGGCGCAGGGTCTTGCGCGCCCTCCACGCAGGAGCCCCACAATAAAACCGCGTCCCCGCGCTCTAGTCCGGCCCTGCACTGCCCCTCGGCTCTCAGCGCCCCCCTCCATCTCTGAGGCTGCCAAAGCGGCGCCCCCTCATTAGAGGGCGTTTGTTAGGGGTTGTTTTCCCAGAGATTCACTGACGGGCCTTTCATTCCTCCCTCGGCAATCAAGGGCGGCAAGTGCAGGCTGAGAGCCCTCCAGGGCCTGATTGCTGAAAGAATTTCCAAAAGGAAAGAGTGTAAACAGGTACATTGAAAAAAGCCTCTTTTGAACAATTATGTAAACATTCCAAACACTATTTGAAAACTTTCACAGTGGAACTGTCAAGTCGGAGCATTCTTGTTTAATTGCGCGGCACAATGGTTGCTCTGGGCTACTCTACTTCCTGCAGACCTAGCTCAGAGAGAGCGAGCTACCGACTGCCAGAGAGGCCTTGAAAGAAGTCACATGGAGCTTCCTGGGTGTTCTTACCCACCCCCACCCCTTCCAGAAGTACACCCAGAGCAAGGGTGATGTGTCCTTTCTTTGGGCTGGATTTCCCCAGGGACTGGTTGTGCTCTACACGCAGGGTTGGTTAATAATCCTGGATGCAAGATGCGACTAGATTTACTGCGGAAACTTCTGTGTCATTGGAAGGTTTTCTTCAAAGCGCTGCTAAATGATCATTTGAGATACCAAGCAAAATTGTTGGCAACATTTGTTTCCCTATGGGAATGCTCCTGGTTTGCCTTTCCAACTCTCCTCTTCTGACTTTAGCTTCCTATCTGGGTTTCTTCCTCCTTTTCCTTGAAGCTCAGGGTCTCCTGATTCACTAATGTATCCAGCAATGACCCTGATTGCATTACTAGAGGCTGGAAGAGCTTAGGCTGCACAGGCAATGCATAATCTCATATTTCATGAGGACACAGAGGTTGCAGGTATTTTTTTCATGCATGTTCTTTGGATCAGTTTAGCCAGTCTCCAGATACTTGGAGTCCTTGCAGCTTGTAATCACTAAGCCTTGCAAGGGGCTTCAGGATAGGAACTGCCCTTCTGGTGAGTGGGGCATGGTCTGTTTTTATTTTTTTCCTAAGATCTATTTCTTAAATGCCAGAAGGGTGGAGGATGAGGGAAAAGTCTAAGGACAAGCCTACAAACAAGAAGAGACTGGTACATTAATACAGTGAAGTCTTAGAAATGTGTGATATGAGGACCATGTGGATACATGGTAATATTTATGATAACAAAGTAAAAAAATCGAGCCACAAAATCATATTTGCACTACATTGGAAAATAGAGAAAATACTTGTGCATGTGGCAAAGAACTAGAAAGGACCATACCAGAATAAAAGTACTTGTTCTAAGCCTATCTTTTTTTTTTTGCCACGAGATGTGTTTTATTTTCATTTAACATACAAATAATTTTCTATAATATCCCAGGGCAAACCGGAGAATTTGGCAGTCCGATTGGGGGAGGTCCCCTCAGAGACCCACGGGCCGGTGGCATCGGCGCGGAATGCCCGGGTTCACAGTGCAGCTTGTGGCTCGTGTCCATCTTGCAAGTGGCTCTTCCTCCACATCATGACTGGGGGGTTTCGGAGATGACGGGGGCGGGGAATTGTCTGGGCTCTTAAGAAATCTCACTCCGCTTTTCCTGCTCAATGGTCTCTTTGGTCGGCAGGGTGATCTTCTCCTGCGTCTCCGTCTTCTTCAGCTTGGCCTTATCGAAGCTGGCGATTTCCCCCATGTCTGGTTTGTCTGCCATTTTCTTAAAACAATCCGAAAGCGTTTCGCTCCGAGCCCGAGCTCCTGGTGCTCCCACTCGCGTTGCTGCAGCAAGAGACCTCCAAGCCTATCTTTAATGTCACTGCAGTATGTTGTCAAGGCAAGGTCTGAGAATGCCAGAAAACACCCTTGTACATATAAGGTTGGACATAAATCATCGCCCGAGTAACCTCCAGAGAGTTGTACACACCAGCCTGAAGCACTAAGCATCCTTACCAAGAATTTGGTTCAGAGTTTCAGAGTAGATTCCTCGAGTCTGAAGAGGAACTAAGGCTTGCCTGCTTGCAGAGTCCCCTGGAGACAGTCACAGAATCACAACTACAAGGTAAATCATAGCTGTGGTTGGTAGAAATGGTCATCTTAACATGATCAGTTGGAAAGTAAGGGCCAGAGAGAAAAATCACTTCTCTCCAACCCAGAAGGCTCCCTAGAGACAAAAGGGTGGAAAGTGTCTAAGTAGGATGATTTTATAGGCTTATTTAATTTGACTATAGTCAGTCTCTGTGCATTCATTCTGTGCTCAGGCCTATGCTGCATGCTAAGCATGTGAAGCTATAGGATAATTTTGATACCAACAAGCTATATTGCAAACAAGATTATAACCAGCATCTTTCAAAATGCATGTGAGCCAATTGAATTTTGACAAGGGTGTCAACACAACTCAACAGGGAAAATAATAATCTTTTCAGGAAGTGATACTGAGACAACTGAATGAATGGACCCCTACCTCACACCATATGCAAATATCTCAAGATGAATCAGAGTCATAAATTAAAGAACTAAAACAAAAGAAGTTTTAGAATAAGACATAGGTGTAACTCTTTATGATCTTGGATTAAGCTTCTTAACTATGATATTAAAAAAAAGAGGGAAAAAAATAGACTCATTCAAAATTAAAAGCTTTTGCCCTTTGAAAAGCCCTACCAAGAAAGCAAAAAGTGGTCAACAGAATGGGAAAAATATTTGCAAGTCATATATCTGTCAAGGGTATTCAGAATGTATAAGAAACTTTTACAATACAACAATAAAAAAGACAAATAGACCAATGAAAAAATCAGAAAAGAATGTGAGTAGACATCTATCCAAGGAAAATGCAAAATGGCCAAGAAGCAAATGAAAGCATGCCCGATATCTTTAGGAAATGTAAATCAAAACCACAGTAGGTATGGCTTCACATCAACCAAGATGATTATAGTGCGTGTGTGTACACATATGTACATATGGATGAATGTGTGTATGTATTTTGGCTATAATTTTTTAAAAAGAAAAAAAAGGACAAACCATGAAAAATGCCGATAATGATATAGAGGAACAGAGATCTTTATACATTCTTGATGAAAACTGAAAACGATACAGCCATTGTGGAAAAAACCACTTGGCAGGTTCTCAAAATATGAAACACAAAGTTAACATGTCACCAGGATATTGCACTCAAGAGAACTGAAGACATATGTCTACACAAAACTTGTATATGAATATTCATAGCAGCATCATTCCTAATTGCCACAAAAGAAAAAGAACCTAAATGTCCATCAACTACTGAATCAATGCACAAAGTGTGGTATACCCATACAATGAGACATTACTCAGCCATAAAAAAGGCAGAAAGTACTAATTAATGTTATAGACAAAACACAATAGGTCATATATTGTATAATTCCATTTATTATCAAATGTCCAGAATGGGCAAATCCAGAGAGATATAAGATAGATTAGTGGCTCCTAGGGGCTGAGGAAGAGGAGGAGGAGAAGGAAGAGGAGGAGGAAGAGGAGGAGAAGGAGGAGGAGGAGGAAGAGGAGGAGGAGGAATGCAAAGTGGCTCTAAAGAGTACACAGTTGCCGTGGTAAGGTGAGGATTTTCTGGAGTTAGGTAGTAATGGTGGCTGCATCACTTTATGACTTGTTAAAATCCACTGGATTGTATGGATAATACATGAATTTTACCTCAGATGTTGGCTTTATTGACTTGTTCAGGTGTATGTGTGTGTGTGTGTGTGTGTGTGTACTTATTCCATGAGTGTGAAGGTTCTGCACACCGTGAAGCAGCACCCACGGTGCAATCGCTGTCGCAGGAGCTAAGGCACAGGGTACTGCATGGAAGTCCCTAATGCTGCCCTTCTGATTCCCAAGACCCCTGTAGCCTCCATGGTAACAGCTCTCTAGGATGCAGCGGCTGGGAGCTGACCCCGGGACCCATGCACCTACACAGGCCTCCAGGAGCTGCGGCACAAGCATTTTGGTTCTGCTGAGCCCTTTTAGGAGGGATGGATAAAGAAATGAGAAACCTGACACAGTTTGGGAGGCCAATGGCATTGCCACTGGAAAAAAGTACAGGGCTTAGTACTCCCAGAGACTCCCCCGCTCAATACACACCCATTTTCTTCCCATTTCTTTCATCTGATTGGGGCTGACTATGCCTTGAGATCCTGAGGAAAGGGTCTGCCTCTAGTTCTGTGGCTATGGGATAGCAATAAAAACAAGCTACTCCCTGCTGGAAAAGAGGCCCTGTATCCCAGGACAGGCCTGCTGTGTGCCTGGCTTGTGGCCACAGGCCACTGGGTCTGGTTTCCCACTGCTTCTAGGCTAGGAGTGCACCCCTGCCCCACTGAACCCCAGAGTCATGTCCCTGGTTCTCACTCAAGTTTAAAATTGGACTCTGGCCCTCTGAACAAGTTGTCATGGCAGAATCCAGAATAGAATTAGCATTTCAGATCATCCAAGAGGCTCATCTAACTTTGACCATAGTCTTCTAGAGTCTAACCTGGGCTACCCAATGATCAGAGAATAGCCTGGTTTTAGATCATCCCCACATTAAAATAATCTTGTGGCCAAAGTGGTAGCACATGCCTATAATCTTAGAATTCTGGGAAGCTGAGGCAAGAGGATCACAAGTTTGAGCCCAGACCAGCTTAGTCCAGATAACTTAGTGACACCCATCCCACAAATAAAAAAGACCAGGATTATAGTTCAGGGTGAAGGTCCTGGGTCCAGTCTCCAGTATGGCAAAGATGGGAGAGATAACCTCCTGAGGTCGGAGGCGAGGCCTTTATACCTGTTCTTTTCTTTGACCACAGCAGTCCTCCCTGTAGTCAAAGACCAGCTCCTTCACTTGATTTAGTTCTTTACTCAAATTCAGCCTCCTAATAGAATTCTCTAACCATGCTTGTAAGATAGAAGCATTACATTCTATCCTTGTGCTCTGCCTTCTGTTTCTTTCTTTCCGTGCCTTTCATCTGTAACCCTTTCAGAATAGAGGCTCCAGGAGGCTTGGACTGTCTATTCACTGACATATCCTCAACTCCTAAGGCCAGGGGTCTCCCAAGTAGCTCAGCAGACTAAAGCGCCTGCTTAGGCAGAGCATAGTGACCAGGATTCGATCCTTAGTGTGCTGTACCAGCCCCACCCCGCCCCCTGGGGCTCGCTGAGACTGGGCAATTGAGACTGGGTGATTGAGACTGGGCGTGGTGGCATGCGCCTGTAATCCCAGTGCTTGGAAAGCTAAAAACAGGAGAATCACTACAAGTCTGATCTATGTAGTGAGTCCCTGTAGCACCTGACTGATGCTTACTATGCTTATCATAAGTGAATGAATGAATGAATGAATGAATGAATGAATGGGTGACAGAATGCTTTATCTTGTTTGAGTTTAACAGTCCCATGAAAGACATTATGGACTTCATCATAGCTCTGAGAAATGTACAGCATAGGAGAAGAAATTATTCATTCATGTTTATGGTGAATTGAGTGTGGAAAGGGGACTTGGAGCATCTCAGGGTCCTCTACAGGACCTCAGAGCCATCCGTTCTGCTCGGTGTTGGGATCACGGTTCTGGCTTATGGAGGAGCAGAGAGCCAAAGCCAGCTGGGGTGTGTTGGCCTGAAGCAGAGCAGGAACTGAGGGACTGCTGGGAAGACCCAACCACAGCGAAGTCAGATTTCTTAGCACAATATGCCTGCCCGACAGGCCCTGAGACTGCCTTCCATCTATGATAACCATGCCCTCAGCTGAAGATTCCTGTGAATGTACTGGGACTACCCCATCTCTTACTGGTTCTTGCATAGCTTAAAGTCTCCAGAAATTCATGAAGGCAAAAACCTGTGCCTAGACCAGCTTCATACCATAGAGGAAGGATGCAGGTGCTGGGCACCTGAGAGAGGCATTGGAGTATCAGGTATGAAGTACATCATTCACTATCATCCCACATGGCTGGGCTCTGCCTTCATTAGGAGAGAAGAAGTGGCATGGTAGAAACAGGGCCGGGGTGGGGGTTTTGCTGGAGCTCAGTTCCAGCACTTAGGAGCTCCAGAATGAACAAGCCTAATTCATCCTCTAAGCTCTTATTTTCTCAACCATTAAATGGAACTAACAGATCCCATTTTGCAGGGATACTGGGAGGATTTTGGGGACTTGAGCATTGGCAATGTGATGTGTCTGAGTGCTGGACATTGTGTGCATGAGATAAGTCTAGGAATTCACTTGAATAATGAGACAAAGGAAATGAACCAATGAGAACTGAGAACACCCAGTCTCCATGCCTCAATTTTCCCATCTTATAAGTGGGGTTAATGATAGTACCTTTCACACAGAATTGGGCTAAACTGCAATGTATATAAAGTGCTTGGAACCTTGCCTGGAGCATGGGAAATTCTTTGTAAGGATTAGCTATTATTGTTGTTGCTATTATTAGGACTGTCATATCAACATTATATTCTATAAATAATAAAATAGCAGCCATGAGACGTTGACACATGCACTCCTGCTTAGGCAGTGTCGGCGCTCCATCCCACAGCGGCTCTCCACACTGGGGCCCCTCTCGGGCGAGAATGACTAGCTCATCATACGAGCTCCTTCCCTGAACATCTGAGCCAAAAACCGCTCTTGGTTCTGACACGTAAAAAGCATTTAAGGGGTAAAATATTATATTGCATTATTGCATTTCCTTAACAAGAAGAGTTTGCTGATTTATGTCTCTATGCGAATCAGCCAGGAAATAGGAAGCTGTGAAATAATTGCTTTAATAAAAATTAACTCCCCATGAGTTGTCCAACTTAGGAATGCCAGTGATCCCCATAGGAAGGGACAAATGTCTGCACCCACAGGTGGCTTTTACGTATGGGAGAAAGACAGACACACACTCTGCGCATCAGAGGGGACTGCTAGGACCAGAGCTGCAGATCTAAGGAAGCAGGTTGGGGTTCAGTATTACAAAGCTCTTTCCACCAAAATAGCTGTCCAGAAATGTAATAGCCCTACTCCGGAGCAAGGGTGCTGCCTGTCACCAGCTGTGGTCGGATGGAGGCTCGTGATACAGAGGAGGTTGGTACACTGGCTAAAGGCCTGAGTTACATGACTTCCAAGGCTCCCATTCTAGGTTTCAAGGGCTCTCTAAGCCTGGACTGCTGAGGAGAGCAGGAAGTCATACTAGCCTGAATCTCAAACCATGACTATATATCCAGCAAGCCAGAGGTGTTCAGTAGCTGCCTTTGACCACCATTGCACTGTCGGGGAACTATAAAGACTTCATTCCTTCTGCTTCTGTTGTTGGGCTCATAGCCTTATCTCGCTCCCTTAAGAAGCCTTCTATAACCAGCACACTCTACGTATCCACTACTCTCTGCAAATGAGGCTAGTGGAAAGAGCTATGCTAATGTTGCTCAGCGGAGCTAGTTACAGTCTCTTTATCCCACAAACACTGATTGAACATCTTTTCTTTCAGGCATTGTGTGGGGTGCTGGTGATACTGACTGAGGCAGGTAAGATACTTACTGTCTCTGCCCTCAGAAACATATAGAATGGTGTCACATTCACACAAATTAATTGAACCCAGTGAAACAGTGGCAGATCAAAGGTGTCCTGAGGAGGATTGTCCAGCCTACACTGGAAAGGACTCCTGGAGGAGGTGAACCAGGCTCAGTCTCAAAGGCCTCTAAGCTAGACCAATGCTGCCCAGTGGAATGTTCTGGAACATTAGAAATGACCTGTTAATATGGCATCTGGTAGCCATTTGTGTGTATTGAAATGTGACTAGGGTGAAAATGAGAGAGGCAAAAAGAAATCTGGAAGATCAGCACCACAGAACCAAGGAGAGAGGTCAAGGAGGAGCAGTCCAGGCTGTCAAATGCCCTCTGAACAGAGCAAAGGGGACAGTGAACTGGACAACTGAAAATGACGACAACAACAACAAAAGCAGTGGAGATTGGAAGTCTTAATAGCCATGTGAATTTGCAGTTCAGACGTGTTCTCCAAGATATCCTGGAGACCTAGAGCCCTGTAGCTTTCAAGTTGGGTTTTTTTTTTTTTTTGGCGAAACCGGGGATTGAACTCAGGCCCTTGCACTTGCCAGGGAAGCACTTATTCTACTGAGTCATCTCCCCGGCCCCCAGCCTTCAAGTTTTGAACATTTTGGAGTTACAAATGCCTTTGATAATCTAATGAAATCTATGCCTACTTTCTCTAGAAAAATTCACCTACAAATAAAATGATGCATTTCATCTCAAAGACCCTCTTTCTTGCTGGGTTCTTGCCGTAGATAACCTGAATCCTAATAAACCGGATGCCCAAATCAAAACCTTTAACTCCTCCATCCCTGAGGCCCTATAGCCTCAGCTCTAACCTCCTTCATTCACATTTCTGGACTTATTGTTCTGCCACCTGTCAATCAATTCTGGACCAGTATACAAATTAGCATCTCTAAAGCCCACCTGGGAAGCCTCCACTTTGAGAAGCATAAACAGCATTTCCGAGGGCCCTCAGTCTGGAGTACAAAGGGGTCACAGAAGTAGTCTCAAAGCTGGAGGAACTACCTTCCTACCCACACAAGGTTGTGGAGGGCTAAAGGAGATGTTACTGGGCAACATCTGAGGTCTGGTGGTGAGATCCAGGGTGCCCCTTGCCCGTTCCGCTAAGTCCTGGTTTACAGACCCCCATCCTCAACCCCCAGCTCTTAGACCACACTCGAGGGAGCTGAATGAGTGAAGTTTCACAGCCTCTTCCCGCCTTAGGATTTGCCTCCCAGTAGAATTTAGGGCATGTGAAAAATGGGGGCAATGTAGATACACAGTGAAGTTGCCAAGCCCTCATAGTACTTCTGTGACTACAACTAACAATAATAACAACCTCTACCATTTTCTTTTCAACATAACAATTGTACATATTTAAGATATACACCATGATGTTTTGACATATATATATATATATATATATATATATATATATATATATATATACATGGAATAAGTATTACAGTCAAGCAAATGAACATATCCCTCTCATAGTTAATCTTTTTTATTTTTTAGGGGGTAGGATAAGAACATCTCAAATCTTCTGTTAGCAATGTCCCAGTATACAATATGGTATTAGTGGCTGTATGCCTTGTGCTGTACATTATATCTCTAAACATTCACCTATGGAGCTGCAACTTTGGTCCCTAAGATAGTAGATCCTAGTGTCCCCACCTCTCCATCCCTGGCAAGAGTCTTCTAGTGCCTCCAGTGGGAGGATAATTCCTACACCAGAGCTAAAATGAATGGTTTAATCTTGGCTAAGGTTCCTGCAAGCTCAGGAATGCCAGCTAACTCCCCCACGAATCCACCCCAAACAAGTCCACATGTTAATTCCAGAATGCTGTATGTTACAGCTAAGCACATCAGGCAGCGTGGGGATCCCTGACTGTGCTGGCTCTTCAGAGCTGCCACTAGTGAGGGCTCCATTGGCATTTTAGATTTCACTGACAGCCTCTCCAAGTACACACACACACACACACACACACACACACACACACACACACACCATGACCACCACCACCACCAGGCTTTGCTGTGCATGCCCTCAGAAGCCGGGTGGGAATTTGCAATTGCACCCTGCCTTGGGAGGCAGTGCGAGCTTTCTGGGTTTGAGAGCTGCAACAGTCTGCACACTGTGCGGGTGCAGGAGGCCTCCCAGCCCCGGGGTGCAGTGCAGTGCTCTAGCGCTGCTCACCTCGCCCCCATCGTGCCAGATCCTTCCTAGAAGCCTCCGCAAGGTCTGGGAAAGCCCTCGGCGGAGCACGGCAGAACTCTGTGGCTCTCGTTAGTTTGATCATAGATCAAACATACATAGGTTCATTCAATATTTCTGACACAGTATTGCACAATTTCTATTTCTTCTTCTTTTCCTGCTTACAGAGACACAGAGAGGGGAGAAAAAGGAAGTACAGAGAAATCCAATGATTTGTTCAAGGTCAATGCCATCATGAGTGATAGGGATAAAACCAAAATGTTGGCTCCCAGTTGCCCTAGTCACAGTCTCAATGTGTCCTTGTGTTTATCCCTAACTTTACTATACATGCAGTTACATGGACAACTGCATAGAGCCTTTTATCCTGCTCTTTGAAGTAATACTACTGTAGGACTGTGAAATGCTTTCTATTCACTGGTTACCCTCTGTTGTCCCTCCAATCCTAAGAATTAGGGAACTGTCAGATAGAAACAAATTTGTGTTCTAAGGCAATGCTAATTGGTAACATGATGCCATATATTGGCCTCAAGCTTCAGTTCCACTGCTCTCTCCAGGAGACCTGAGATGTTCTCCTCATGCAAAATGAAAAATGCAAGCAGTAGACCCTAGAGTTATAGTCCATAGGTTGGGATCCCAGCTCCATCTTTTACTTGCTGTGTGACCTTGGACAGGACCCCTGCCCACTCAGCATTTGTGGAGAATAAAATCGAGGTCAGAACAGGTTCCGAGGCCTGAATGAAATAGTCTAGCTAAGGCATGTAGTACAGTGCCTTTATTTTTAAATAGTGCTCCAGAAACCCCGGCTGTTACGGCTTCAGGATCTTTATCTATAAAACAGAGATAATCATGCCGCTTTTGTGGGATTATTATGACAACAGATCCACAAGCGCTTTGAAACCTGTAAGCTGTGTGCAATAGGAGCTACAGGTATTGACAAGGGGGTGGAACTGACAGGTTGATCTGAGCATAATTGGGTGATTCTGTGCATTGGCCCCACAGATGTGCTTGCTGGGTCACATCTCTCCCCCAGCCACAAGTAAAGAGTTTGGGGTGAGCTTCATTGTGTCCTGGGAGTGCAACAGGGTTCTTGGTGGGAAGAAATGAGGTACTGCTCCCCATAAAGGGATCTAAAACTAAAGTTCTACAGTCAGCTGACAGTCTGAAGTGGGTTATTCTGAAATAAAGCCTGATGGAGCTCAGCAAGGTCCTCATTGCTCCCCTGGGACTAAAGGATGATTAGGGTAAATCACAAGAAATTGCCACTGTTCAACTGGTTTTGACCTGCAAAAACAGTAATTCCATATTCAATCTAAAATTAACCTCTACCTTGTAGGAGTCGTTTGGAGTCGTTTGTTCATGGCCGATACCCAGGACAGGACCATGTACTGGTTCAGTCTTCCATAGCATATTTATTGTGGTCTGTCATGCTTGGAGTGAAGGACCTAATGCATCTGCTCTTCTACTTCCTGAGTCAACTGAAGAAGATACAGAGTCAGACAGATGGAGATCGAGAGGCTGACTCCACTACAGACGAGGCTGTGGAGCTGTGGAGTGTGTGACTTGGCCACAGGGTTACAATGGCCTTTTGAACATTGGATCGCACCCCAAATGGGCAGATAACCCACCCCATCCTGAAGAGGACTGGGCAACGCTGCCCTGGCTTTCCTGCTGCGGCTATCCAGGCACAGACTCCAAACAACAGGAGGCAAAGGGCTGAACTATAGGCCCCATTCGTCTGCCCAGTTCACACTAGGCATAGAGGCACAGCCAAGTGGCCAATTCAGAGTGAGAATGCCATATGCCATCCTTCCACATGGAAACTAAGCCAGAGATGAGGAGGTTTCCCTACACAGATAATAACATCGACCAACCAGCCAACCAAAAATATCACACTTACAAGGAGTTTGTGTGCAGGAAACTTTCTGGAAGGTTGTGGGGTAATACAAGTGAGTTTACATCCCAGCAAAGTTAATAAATTATAATTAGTGACTAAAAATCATTTTCTTAACAGGCTGCCATACAGCTGGGTTGTCCCTTGCTTCCTTCTGTATCCTCCCTCTGTCCTCTGTCCTTTCCTGCTTAGGAGCATCCATATTCCTCTGTTACTATGTAGAACATTTGGATTCTTTTCAGCCCTTTCACCCCAATTTTTGTTCAGACATTTTTTTGTGTATTTCTTCTACCTCCAGAGGGAATAACTCTTTTGGTTAGGCAGAAAAATCTGACTTAAAGAATACACAATTGGGGCCGGGGAGATGGCTCAGTAGGATAAGCACTTGACCAGCAAACGCAAGGATCTGAGTTCAATACCCAGTTCCGCAAAAAAAAAAAAAAAAAAAGAATACACAATTAATTTTTCTAAATCTCAAAAACTCCAGACCTCCTTATTGTTCTTATTTTTCCTACCACAAAACAAAACCTATAAACTAAATCTCAATTATTCTAATATTTGACAGATGTAGGATTTCCCCAAAAATGTTTTTTCTAAATACAATTATTCTAAACACTAACCCCAGTGAAGTTTTGTGTTTTTAAAAAAAACACTAATAATCTGTTTTATAAAACTAGTATTAATACATTACTCTTTGTAATATATAAATCAATTTCTGATGGAATCACTAATTTTCATTCTCCTTCTTCTCAAATTATAAAAAAGTAAGGAAAAATTAAACAATTAAGGGAAATCACCAAATAGGTCTTTTGCCTTAAAGAATAGGATCCTATCTAGTAGTTGGCTTTCAGGAATTTTGACTTTTTCCCCAATGATTAACCATACACATAACAAATTTGAAGAGACATATAAAGTGAGGAAAACTACATTGTGATATCATGCTAAAAGAATATTTCAAACATGGGACCAATAATCACTGCTGATTCTAAGTATGGGCATTGTATTATGTGGAATTGAGGGAAATTCCAGAAACCATCAGGGGACCCTCTCTGCTAAGCCCTAGCTCACATCATGTCTTGTGCAAGATCATGTGGGAAGCAGGAGCAACACAGGAACTCGAATCCAGACCTCAACTCCCTGTATGGGGGCTTTCTGTTCTTATGCCTGTTGTTCAGGTGTATTTTAAAAAACATTGCAGTTTCAGGCCAGTAACTGGATTTCTTCCGTTTGGAGCAGGTGGATTTGGAATCTTGATGATTCTCTCACCGTTCCAAGATTCGACTGACTTTTCCTGCTTGAGTTTCCCCGTCTCCCCTGGGCTGCTGCATGAAGCACCTCTGTGCTGGGATGGCTCCTCGCCTCCTTCCTGTGTGTCCCCTGTCCTCCCAAAAGGCCCCCAGCCCTCCTCTCCTGCCCCCCAGCCCACGGACACTGGCCCCTAGGAACTTGGTTTATCCTTCCCAAGTGAACTGTTCCCAGGTACTTATGAAGAAGAGGACCTCCAGCTTCATCATAGATGCTCTTGGATAAGGCAGGGGACATTTGGGACTCTTACACTGGAAATAACACACATAAAGACTCATGGGATCATGCAAAAAAGAAAAAAGAACGAATGCATACCACATGCTTCTTTAGTTGTTTTAATAAATGACCACTTCTAATGCCCTTAAAGTCAACTTTAAATTGTTCTATGAGCTCGATCAAATATTTACCAACAGAAATGCACATATGAAACAGAAATGGAATCTAATGTACATCCTGCTAATAGTCAAGGTATTCAAATGCCACCAGATGGATCTCATTCAGTTTTGGAATCAGGGTCAAGAGTTAATCTTTTCACCACAGCGGAGGGGAAAATAAAGGCAGAGGGGTGAGGGACATTCTTCCAAGGCAACCCCACAGAATAGAAGCAGAAATGCTTGTGTGGGAGCCCAGAGTTCTGGTCCCAATCCAATACTCTCTAACAAGAATCCACATCCCCAACTGGTTCCCCAGGCACTGGCTCTGCTGTGATCATGACTTGGAGGAGGGGTAGAGGGATGAGGGAGAGTGTCACAGACAGTTGTCAAGGGATAGGGAGTTATGCTTTGGGGACAAACACCTTGACTTTGCTGAGGCATAAACTTAACAGCGGGGAAACCATTATTTCAGTGACAAAGCTTTGTTCCATTGACATTATCTCTTAATTATCTGCATAAGAATACATTTGTCAAGTTTCATGAGATGGAATTGATAACAATAAACCTGCATTTTCGCACAGTATTTTAATTCTGAAGGCAGAAGCAGCACAGCACACAAGGGAAGAACTGTAGAAAGCTCTGTGCATGTCAGTGGATTCCCACTCCACATCTGTGCAGAGCCTGTAGCTGACCAGCCAAACTTTCCACCAGGCTGTGTAAGTGCTCCGGGGCTGCAAGCTTCCATATAGGCTAAGACAGGATTCCTTTAACACCTGGACTTATACACTCCACCTCTTGGGAAGACGCCCTGAATTACCACCTCCGTAATCAAGGTCTAGCTTCCCTGCCATGTTTGCCACCTTCCCAGTGTGGGTGAGGACCATGAGTGTTAGACTTCAAGCTGCCTCCCAGCTGTCAGCAGGACACTGAAGCCCCAGACCCTGAGTGTGCGTTTGTGTGTGTATGGTACTGGGGGTTGAACCAGGAACCTTTGTCCTGAACTATATCTCCAGTCATTTATTTATCTTTTATTTTGACACAAAATTTCCCTAAGTCACTAAATTGCCCAAGCGAGGCTCAAACTTAAGATCCTCCTGCCTCAGCCTCAAAGACAGGTGGCCCAAGTCTTTCTTAATCAGCCACAGTGCGTTTCTATTTATATCACCAAGGCAGCATTTCTCATGGTCTGTTTGTCAGGGCAAGATTCATCTGTGCCCAGAGACCGGGGCATACTTCTGGACTTGGGCAATCTAACCTCTGCATAAACTCAGTTCCTTTTAGAACTCCCTAAGGCATTTGGGAGCCTTTCATTCTGTCAGAGAATTTAGAAGGTGTTCCTTGGGGGAGGGCCTTGAGATATTTCAGAGTCTCCACTCAAAGGCATTGGAACTCATATGCAAACTAGCAGTCTACTCTGATGTTACCATGTGCTGGTGGTGTCTTCCCAGGACCCTTGCTACAGGAAGCTAAGGGAAGGACTGGGGGACACCAGCAGTTAAAGACTGGGAAGATGCAGTAGGCAGAGCTCACCTGGCTGTCTCCACCTGCTACCCTCCAGGCCACAGTCAGAGAGAGCGTCCTAGGGGACCAGCAAGGACAGTAGCAGATTGCTGCCACCATGGACTCCCACTCCTTTACTCCTTCCTGTGTCCACATCCTGGGTAGTTCCCTGCCACACTTCTCCCATGATCTGCTTTAACCAAAATGACTGTAAGGAAAGCACTCCCTGGCCAGCCTGCTGAATGACAGGACACAGTTCCCATTCTCTTGGGCCAATAGTTTGTTGGAGCCCAAGGTAGGAGTATAGCACAGCATCAATGAGGCTGTCCTAGACCATCGAGACAACCTACCTGCTTTCTGCAGTTGTGTGAGTGAGCTCAATCCAGACTTGCCAAGAGCCCAGACTGGAAGAATGGCAGTCTATGGTTTGCTTTGCATTGATAAATAATAATGAATGTACTGTCAGGGCAAATTCAGATTAATGTTCCAAATTACCATTATCAATTTTATGTGTCCACTTGACTGGGCCATAGGGTGCCCAGATATTTGGTAAAATATCATTCTGAGTGTTTCTGGAGCATATTAACATTTGAATTGTTAGATGAAATAAAGCAGATGGCCCGCCCTAATGAGGGTGGGCCTCATCCAATCGACTGAAGGCCTGAATAGGACCCAAAGCTGAGGGACCTTCTGCTGCCTCATTACTTGAACTGGGAAGTAGGTCTTTTTCTTGCTTGTGGCTACACTGTTGCTCTCCTAGTTCTCAAGTCTTTGGGCTTCAAATTTGAGAGACACAGTTGGTTTTCTAGGGTCACCAGCTTGCTTACTATAGATCTTGGGACTTAGCCTCTATAACTGCAAAATCAATGTTTTATAATCAATAAATACATAGTTTATAACAATAAATTAAAGTCAAATTCTTATATAAATTGTATATAAATATATAATCCCCTCCATTAGTTCTGTTTCTCTGAAGAATAGAGGCAAACACACCAGGTTTTCTAATATCTAGCCTCTTCCACTCTAAAGTGGACACCTGGCTCCTGCAGTGTGTGCAGCTCTCTCCTTCCCTGAGAGGGCTGGGACGGTCTGAAGGTAGGTTCTGTACCTTCCACTCAACTCATTTGTTCTCAGTGCAGCTAGCAGTGACTTCCTCCTCCCTGGTGCTACCCATTAAGTTCCTCTGTTCCTTCTCCATGGTTGGAACACAGCTGTCACCCAGGGAATACAGTTCGTGGGCTGTGGAGGGAAGGGAGATGAAAGGAGCAGGCTAGACCTGATTTATGTGGCTAAGGGGCCATTCTTTTTCCTGAATTTAAAATAAATGAATAGACTCACCCATTCCTGAGTTTTAATGGAGCTAATTATCTGATTGCAGAGTCCCAACTCTGGGACTGCTTCCATTCTGGCTAGCGATAGATTGCATTACTATTTTCATTTGTTTTCATTATTATTAGCTTTTAGCAATGAAATGGAGTTAAAATTATTACAGTTTGTAACATGCTTTTTGTACTAATAATTCAAGTACTTTTGAGTAGGAGCTGAGAGCATTAATTTGTCAATCACTCCTGCTTTGTATCTAGTCCCACTTTAAATAGACTAAACAAAAGAAATGAACACTATATATTTCCCCAAGGGATAGAACTTGTAAACATTCAGATATGTTAGGCTTTCATGAAATTATAAACTGTAATTCCAAGGTATATTGCACAAATAATAGGGTATTTCAAAATCAGTGCAGCTGACACACAAAAGCTTCAACTCTGGTTCAGCTAATAGCATGGGGCAGCCGTCTGTGCTCAGAGTCTACTAACCTAGTCAGGAACCACGGTGAAGGTGAATAAATGCAAACATTTTTGGAGATTGAGCAGAAGGTCCCCAAGAAGGTCTGAGTCAGGGACCTGTGCATTAGGGAAAATTAGAGCATTTTTCAGCTCCCACAAATACTCCTTTGGAAGCACTTGCAACTACAACAATAGAATAGGGTAGCCCGAACTACCACTAAGAAATGCCACATTAATTCTCCCAGGGATGTTTACAACAAAGAGAAAAGAAAGCGAACTCCAGAGCTGGAAATAAATGTGGTGTTGTAATGGCATGTAAATGGGGTGCAACCTCTCTATTAAACATGGTAAAAACAATCAGCTGGTATCAATGAAGTGCTGAGGTTACAGGATGCTTTTTTAAAAAATAAAGGAATGCTGTATTATTACTTTACAACACATATAGCACTCAATCAGACTAGCAGAATATTGGTCCTCCACGATGGATGAATAGGAGTGATTTGCATTATCAAGTCAATTGTCTTATGTAACTAGGTCTTTGGGTGGTCCTGAAAAGCATATTCTCCTAGGTGAAAGAGTAGATTTTCTGTGTGTGAAAATCTTGCGTTATCTTTGTTTCCCAAACCTGTCTTTCTAATTTGGTTCTATTGTTGAGAGCTGTGGGTTCTGGATCGGAAAGGCCTCCACAGAACAGGGCCACGAGGGGGCCCACTGTGGTCCCAGAATTGTCGGGGGTGGGGGACAGTGCCAGAGGGACAGCAGGAGAGCCTGTTCTGCAGGTTTGTCTCCTAATTGTTCTCATGCTCATTTTTCATCCTGCCTTGTGAAAATCTGAATGTTAAACTTGGCCCCTCATGTGAAATGCCTCCAAGAAAGCACAGGCGTTGGTATGTTACTGGGTTTCACTCCTGCTGCACAAGACTGTGATTTTGATAATCTCATATTTCTGACTAGAATATATTTTGTCATTAGTAAGAGGCTGCACTGCACCTGTTCCCTAAGCCAAGGCGAGTTTTCGAGTTTGGATTTTCTTTGGCAAAAGAGACCTTGGAAATTGACCAACTGGCTGATCCCGCTGACTCGCTGCACCCCCTCCACGCTTCCTACCCCCAACCCCAACCTCTAGGGCTGCTCAAAAAATAGCTTTTGACTGTGGCCTTTAACAATATGATAATTTATTTAAAACAGATACAGTCCTGAAAGTGACCCACTTAAAATTATTAAAGAGATACTGTGTTTATTTTTGCTGTCCATAAAACAGAAAATGGTTTATGAATATGCAAACCGATCTGATGTAATTAGCATGATTGGCTCCTACTGCACTCGGGTTTATGTGGTTAGAAGAGGAGATGCAGGAACTAATGAGGTCATGTTAATGTGCCTGTGAAGAGAGCTTCCGCTGTCAGAACAACGGAGGCAGATGTCTGGGAGAATCTTTTCTTTCCCACAAAATCACTGAAAGTGGGCATGGGTAGGGGGAGCCTGAGCACTGGGGAACCACCAGCTCTGGGAGCCACTTTGCCTCCCACCTGTAAGAAGTCAAGATGAGAAATAAAAATCTACGTCCATTCGGAGCAATGATTAATGTGGTATTTAATTATCTAGAAAGTCTTCAACAAGTGCTAATAACTGAACCTCCTCTGGCAGGCAGCACATGCCACACAGTCCCATTAGACATGCTAACGCCCTATCCCCTGGCCCTTCTTAATTAAAATAAGAGGCAAAAATGTTAATTGTGCACCGACCACCTCTGGGGATTAATCTGCCCTGATCACTGGGCCCTGCGAATGGAGGAAGCAGGTTGCTCCTCCAGAGCCTTGACATTGGCACAAAGGCGACCCCTCCTCCAGCGCTGCGACCCCAGCCCCCACACATTCAGGGCCCTGCTGGGGGATGTAAGGGGGGGAGGCCAGCAAGGAGTGGGTAAGATGCTTTTTAATCAGAATGCTGGAAGGCATGTTGCAGAAGGCTTCATAGATATTGAATAGGACATGGAGACCGCCGCTGAGCTTTTCCTTCTACATCTCCTCTAAAGCATAAACATATAAACTCGAAAACCTTATTTTCAATTTCTGCAAGCTCTTCTATTGCTCTAAAAATACGCTTTGCCTCTTTGTAACCCCTCCCTCTGACACACACGCTCATGTGCACACACACATGCTCACACACACACACAAACACACATTTTGCAAGAGAAACAAAGAACATCTTGAGAGCTCAAATGTTAAAAGGGAGGGGACCAGTTGAAAGTAAAAAATGAAGCTTTGGTGATAATCAAAGACTCAACTGAGTTCAACGTATGGGGACCCACTAGAAAGACATTGAATTTGTTTATTCTAAAGACACTTAAAACTAAAAGAAAAGGAAATTGGTGCTCGTCCACTCGCACCTGGCAGCAGCCTTGATGTGTGTTGGTAGATGCAGCTGGTCCATATGATGGCCTCTCCAGTTATAGGAGCTCAAAGAGGAATATCTGAGTTCCTACTATGTGTCTGGCACTTTTTCAGGTGCCACAAAATAAGAATGTTTATCCCCATTATTTAGAGGAAGAAACTGAGGTTGGGTGAGGGTAAATAACTTGTCAGTGCCCATGAGCTAAAGCAATTTGGGGCAGGCTCCAAATTCAGGTCTGTTTTACTTAATAATTGGTGTCGTTTCACTGTGGTATCTTGGATGTGGGACAAAAGCAGGGATGTGTGGGTCCCACCTGTAACACTTTAAGTTTGGGCTGTGCAGTGACTAACACTGAGCCAAAAGGATTTTCTCAACCTTGAAACCTGCTTGGAACTTGCTAGTAGAAAATGACAGCATACCTTGCCCAAGCAGTCCCAAGGAAAGAAATTAAACAGAAAACAAAAACCCTGTACCCTCTATGCCAATAAAACAGAACTCACTTCCCACCATGTCCCAAAGGCCATGTCTCCACCCTCCGCCCATGCTATCTCCTCTGCCTGGGCTTCCCTCTGATGTAGCTGGTATGTTTGGCTCCTTCTGCATGCTCGGGTTGGTGTTAGAAGAGGCTATGCAGGAACCGACCTTCTATGAGTCTCCATGGCAACTGGCTTCAACTGTCCAGACTGAACCTGAACTTCGTTTTGGTGCAGGATTATACTCCCTGAGAAGCGAGCACCTTAAGCTTGGCCCTCATACAGCATCCATAGCTCTCGGGTTATGACCACTTCTCTGTAAGCCCATCTTCCTGGAGAAACTTTGCTCTCCAAGAGGAGGGATGCGCATGTGTATCTACAGCGCTTAGTGGCAGGTGCAGATAGATATTTCTGAAATGTTTGTGGAATGTGTGAAGAAGTGAATGGATAAGGGAGAAATAAACTTTGTAAGAGTGCGACCCTTCTCATCACGACTTCTACAAATTTGGGGGAAAGCCCGTGAGGTCATTTCTTTCCGCTCTTCACAGAAAGCCCTATACCTGGGCAGGGTGCAGGTCTCATTCGTGAAAGTGCAGGTGACACTCCTCAGATGTCAGCAGTCTCCCTCTGAATGCAGAGTCTTTGTCCAGAGTCTCAGCTCTCATCCTGATGCCATAGCACCATGTAACTCTCTTTCATAAATATTTATCACAATTACAATTTTATATCAAGGTAGGTAATTCTTTGATAGCTACTGACCACTTCCCCTCTGGCCTATCAGAGGCACAGGGCAGACTTGGTTTTTCAGATTTTATTTTTAACCACCCTTGTATATCCCACGCTTACCCATGTGCCTTACAGAGTAGGATCTCCAGAAATATCTGTGAAATGAATGAATGAATGCGTGACTAAATGGTTTGACTTCAGCCAGGCTCGTCTGAGCCTCACTCTCTTTCTGCAGCAGGGATCCCTTTCAGTTTTGCCAGCTGTGGCTACTATAGCCGCAAACACAAACAGTCCTGGGGTGGAAGTATTGAGTCTCTAGAAGTCCCAGGTCAAAATTCAATCCTGTTCCCCAAGCAAGAGTACACTAACAAAGGGGCTGGGGAGAGATAGCTTGGTAGCATAAGCACCTACCTGGTAAGCACAAGGACCCAAACTTGATCCCTGGCCCTGCATTCCAGGTGTGCTATGCTGGCCCCAGATCACCCAGGTACACCATGTGGGCCCTGAATCCCCCTGGTGAGGAATTCTGAATTCGAGACCAGCTTGGGGACTGCAAAAGTGAGCACAAGCCCAGTTTAAAATGCATAGTGAGACTCCATCTCAATAGAAAAGAGGGCCCTCTTTAAGACTGAAAAATCATAAAAACAGAATTTATAGAGGAGTACACTAATAAGAGGAAAAGTCAAGTTGGCAGACTGGCACACAACCATCATCAAGAGGACCTTGACAATAAGCAAGAAGGCAGTGTGGTAGTGATGGGGATGGCGACAGCAGGTGAACCAAAGAGGGACCAAGTCAGAGGGCTCAGGGCCAGGTGTGCTGCTGGGGCCCAGAAATCCAAGACAGGAGTGATGGGGCCCAACAGGGCAGGAAGAGGAGCAGAGAAATAAGAAGCCTTGAATCAGACCTCAAACTGATGAGCTTAGCAAAACAGAAACTGTATTATCTTCAGAGCTCTGGAGGCTGGAGATCTGAAAAACAGGTGTTAGAAGGAGCATGCCCATCCCTTCAGGGGTGGGTCCTCCCTTTTCTCTTCCAGCTTCTGGTAGCTCTCACTGTTCCTTGGCTTGTGGCAAGATAGCTCCAGTCTCTAGCTCTGTCTTCATGTGGCCAGTGTCCTCTGGATCTTCTTCTGTGATCATCTTCTATCACCCTTCTGCTGTGATCTGTTTTCTCCTCTCCTTAGAAGGAAACCAGTGACATTACTTCAGGATCCATCCTACTCTGGTTAGACTTTACCTTATCTTGATTACATCTGCAAAGACCTTTTTATCCAACTAAGGTCACATTCACAGGTATTGAACATATGAGTGGTGGTGTGGGAGAGGAGATGATGCAATTTAAAACATTGATCTGCACTTGTGCCCTCACTAATAAACAGAGTCTTAATTCAGCAAATCTTTGGCCACTGCAATGTGCCAAGCCTTGTGTAAGTGTCCATGGAGAAAATAAATAAATAAATAAAGCACAATTACAAACTACAGAAAGTAGACATTCTCACTGGGACATTGGACGCTATGATCACAGGTTTGAAGGAAGTAAGATCATGTTCAGTAAGAGGAACTTGGAAAAGCTTCAAAGATCATTGTCAGCCAGGTACAGGGGTGCAAGCCTATGATCCCAGCTGTTGAGGAGGCTGATGAAAGAGGAACACAAGTTCGAGACCAGCCTCTGCAACTTAGCAAGACTCTGTCTCAAAGGATGTAGATGGGATATAGCTCACCTCTGGCACATATAGCACTCTTGCTTTCAATCTCTAATGCCTAAGGCGGGGGTGGGGGGAATAAAAAGGTCATGTTTAGGAAGGATCAGAGCTTAACAGACAGCTATTATACAGCTGTCTGGGAAGCCAGCAAAAAGTGGCCCAGGAAAAGGGGGCCACATAGGCAAATTGTGCATACAGCATGGAGTAAAGTGATTAGGTTTTAGTTTTAGCATAAATCTCAACCAACTCAAGAGGTTGTGCTCTTGACTGCCTAGCTGTGCATCCAGCGTGGGGTCTGCTCTATCCATGGTCCTGGAGACACCAGAAACAGTATGTCAGCACTCACAGGACATCCACTTGTTCTGCTGTTTACAATCCCCTCCCCTGCCTTATTTCTTGTCAGGTAAAACCTGACTTACCTTTACAGCTCACCTCCAATGTCACCAGGTTTGTTAGAACTTCAGCACCATGCTGTCATTATTTGCAACAGTCTACCAGTTCATGGGTTTCTGAGGCTCAGGCTCAGGATCTGGGTCTGGGTTATTTCTCCACCACCAGAAGTGAATATAAAGCCTGACAGACAACTGATGTCAATGAATGTAGGCCACAGCAGCAAAGATGGGCTGGGGGTGATGAAAGGGGAACTGTGAGGGCTATGAGGTGACTCTCACAGTAGAACTGGCAAGAGGGCTCAAAGTACTGGTCAAGGCAGAATCAGGAAGGCAGAGTCCCCCAAAGCTTGGAAAGACAGACTTTACAATTTTTCCCATTGTACTCTGAACATCCTTTCCTAAAACTCCAACTGGCATCATCTGACCTTATCTGCTCTAACTCCAGCAAGCTTAAGCCCTTAGCCTGAGACTTAGTTGGGAAAGTGTTAGAGTCTAGCAAGCTCTTCCACATGGCCAGGGCACTTCTGCTGCCAGTCTAAGACTTTCCCCTGAAATTATCTTAGAGTCCAAGAGGGGTACTGCTATGAGTGTGATAAGAGCAACCTCCCAGTGTCCAGGAACTAGCCCACAAGGTTCTTTATTTAAGTGAGCAGTCACAGACTTGCTCAAGTCTGTTGAAAATGGATCCTGTGTAGACCAGCAGAAGACTAAGTAACCATCTGGAAAGCAAGGCTCTTTTGGTTCAATTAGACTCAAACTGGACCAGATTTGCACAGGGCATGGTACCTCCTCCCTCTCAACCTCTCTGACACTGTTAAGCTACATTTCACTATGGGTGAATGAGATCAAATACCATTGTACAAGGCAGTTCTACCCACAGGGAGGAGGTGATGGACTTGGGTGTAGATGGTGGTTTTGCAGACATACTGTGAAAGTCCTACTGAACTTCAAGGAGTAGAACACATCTAGCTGCCCAGGCTTGGGGAGGAGGACCCTATGCTGATCTTTTCTCCTTCCTCACACTCTTCCCTCCCATCAAACACAGTGGCAGAGCTATTGCCACTACCTAAAAGATACAAGAGGCAGGGAAAGAGTTTATTGGTGACTTATCATTCCAGTCAGTATTCACTCCATATCAACACAGCCGTGTCTCCTACTGGGAAACTCCAGCTAGGGAAGGTAGCCATGGAGTAAAGTGAAATCATTAGCTCTGCAATTCTATTGTGTTCTCTTCCACCTTCTCTCTTCTTCCCTTCCTCAAATTGAATCACCTTCATGGTCCACTGCCTTTAGCTCCCATTATAGACTCCCCATTTTCTCTGTTTGCAATGATATTTTGGTATCTATTGATCAAAAACAGGATTTCAGATAGGGAACCTGGAAGCTGTGTGGATCTTTCCACTCTGACAATGTAGTCAGCTTTGCTCTTTGTTCTGATTGGTGAAAAATAAAGAAGAAAAGATAATTAGCCAACAAGGCAAGGGGCAGAGACACATGTTCTAGTGTGACTGCCACATGCAAGCCAGAAAAGGCTTTCGCTGCATAGATTTGGGTACGCAGCCAGCCACAGACCCAGGGCACATCCCCTCTGCAGCACTAACTGAGTCCTCACCATGTGCCAGTCACCTCCACACCCATGCTCCTTCCAGTTTATAAGCCTCTTTCACATCTCTTGTTCCTTCTGGTCCTCACAACTACCTTCAAAGTACATGTGATCATAGTAACTTCACTCCTGGGAGGCCAGAGAAGTTGTAAGGAGGAACCAGGCATGAGCCCATTCTTCTGACGTCTGGACCAGAGCTCTTTCTCTTGTACCAGCCACAGACCGTTGGTCTTTGAGCCATCAAGTAAAGCAGCCCTCTAGCCCAGCACATCCAGCCAAGCTCTGTAATCTTGAGCAATCACTGCTCTTTTAAGAAGGCTGAGGAGAATCTATAGGACACTGACAATAACTTTGGGCTGAAAAAAGAAAGAGTTAAAAACAGGTTGAATGATTCCTGTTTCATATATTCAGAAGGTTCAGAAGCAGAAAACCTCAAATCCACAGTCACTGTGAGGACTCAGCAAATAGCTCCCATTAGCCAGTCTTAGACACTTCAATTAGAGGTTCCTTTTGACACTTGGATAAATCCATTTAGAAACAATAGTGACTTTGTTACCTTCTGCAGAGGAGGGAAGAGTTTCGTGATTCATTCCTCTTCAGTGGTCATAATAAAAATATGGTCACAAAGAAGAAAGGAACCAAAGACATTAAATAATATAAAATGTTCAGTGTTAAAGTTTTCACAGATGATGTAGATATAATCATGGTCAGTAGCTTGTAAAATAATCTAGAACATTCTGGGAACATTCTTAATCTTTGATGTTGGCAACTGGTCAGATAGCTGTGCCCTTTAAGATAATGTTCTTCAGTGTCCTAATCAATGTCATAATTCTGAGCCTAACGATCTGGAAGGCATCTCTGATATTCTTAACTCATTCACTTCACATACACTTTAGGGAATGCCTATTGTATGCTGGGCCCTGGGATGGATGCGAGGATCTGAAATGAACTGAACAGTTAGCTTCCTCGAGCTGCACCAGAGAGACAACACAACTATCATAGAATTATGTGAGGAAAATGAAAGACGTTAGGAGAGTCCTAAAAGAAGCACCCAGTCAAGCTTAGACGGTTCAGGAAGGTTTCCTGGAATGTTTATTTGTCCATCCATGCATCCAGGCATATGCAGTGCTGGAGATGGCTTCATACATGGCAGGCTACACTTATAGCTCTGGACAAATGATTTCTGAGCTGGACCTGCATGTTGAGGAGGTGGTAGCCAAGGAAAAAGCCAAAGGATAGAGATGGGTGCATAGAGAGGTAAGGAGGAAGTTGGATGCCACAACTGTGCAAAGGACACCGTTTTGCAGAACAGACTGCAGACCAGGAGGAGCAGGAGACAAAGAACTGAACAACTGGGAAGTTGAAAGCAAGGTAAAGAGAAAGGCTTTAAAAGAGAGTGTTGGAGAGGCAAGCAGGGCCCAGACGAAGAAAAGCCTGATATACTGTTCTGATATAATCCTGATATACCATGATATACCTGATATATCATGCTCAGGAAGGTGACCTGTAGCCTGCAGACAGAGAACGACCCAGAAAGCGCCTGGTGGAGGGTGCAGTTGTGCCTGTCATCTGGCTTCCAGTTCCTGAGGAAGCCCTGTATAAAGCAAATGTGCACTGGGAACGAACTGACCAAACGGTGTGACCACAAATGCAAAAATGCTCGTACCCTTTTGAGGGCCAGCACACACAGCAGACACAGAGGCCTCTGTCATGGACTGCATTTCTAAGACCAAGTGGTAAAGTGCTTATGACTCTGAGTTACACAGTTAAAGACACCCAGGGGTCCAAAACTGGCTTTGCACATGAGTGACTTCCTGTCTTTGGGGGTGTCTTAGTTACTTTTCTCTTGTTTCTGGGGCAAAACACTTGACACCCAAAGTTAAAGGAGGAAAAATCTGTTCAGCTCACAGTTTGTAGAGCTTTCAGTAACTAATCAGCTGGCTACAAGGCAAGGTGTAACACAGCAGAGAACACAGCTCCTGGCAGCAGAAGGCAGCAAAAGCAGAGAGAGAGAGAGAGAGAGAGAGAGAGAGAGAGAGAGAGAGAGAGAGAGAGCTCTGTGTCCCTTATATTGCATCTAGTCTACCAAGATTAGAGTTGTGCCAGTCCAATCCGTGGACTGATGCGATGCTCAGCCATGTTTAAACTCAGCACCTGTAATCCCAGCATTGCACATGAGTCTAGATTCAACCACCACCAAGAAAACCGTAGGACCATGCGGCTTTAGGGGGACATCTAGACACAAACCATAATAGGGGATTACCTGAAATCCCTGAGACTCAGTTTCCTTGCCTGTAAATTCAGGACAACTGCCAGGACAAATAAAAGAATGAATACAAAACTCTTACCACAGTGCCTGGCATACATATGCTCTATCTATCTATCTATCTATCTATCTATCTATCTATCTATCCATCTATCTTTCTTTCTTTCTTTCTCTCAGACAGTGGTACTAAATCTAGTTGTAGGCCAAAGGGATTTCATAAAGGCAGAGAATCCAAAATGGTGGCTACAGAAGCCTCTCAAACCTATCTCCTGTATTGTTATTTTTTCCCCTACTTATATATTCTTTTTTTTGGCTTGTTAAGCCTGCCTGAGGGTGGGGCTGGCACGATAAGTGGTGCCTGGGATCGAACTGTGGTCCCCTGTGCCTGCCTAAGCTTGTCTAAGCAGGCACTTTAGGCCACTGAGCTATTTCACTCACTCTACTCTTATATTCTTAATTCTAAATCATGCATCACAGTGACTTGAAACTGCAATTCTTTATACTTGAACCCTCTGTTCCTGGGAAGGAAAGCCTTCCTGGGAAGACTACCTGGAACCTGGATACAGCAAGCATAAAAACTTGACATTATTGACTGTGAACTGAGGACCTCAGTAATGGCTCCAGCTGCAGAGCCAAGAATGTCATCATAAATTCCAGATGTGAGCCCTAAGCCTCCCTGGGAGTTTCTGGGATGAGATATGGCATGCCCTTGTGTTAATTTCCTAGGATTGTTGTAAAAATTGCTACAAACTTCATGACCTAGAACAACAAAAATGGACTTTCTCACAATTTTGGAGTGTAGAAGTCTAAAACCAAGGTGTCACAAGGGTCCTACTTCCTCCATGCTCTAGAGGAGAACTCTGCATGCCTCTTCTGTCCAGCCCAGGGCTGTCCTGGCTCTCTACTGCATCACTCCAATCTCTACCTCCTTTCCTGACCTCCTCTCCTCCTCTCTTCTCCCCTCCCATTCCTTTCCCTCCCCTCCCCTCCCCTCTTCTCCTCTCCTCTCCTCTCCTCTCCTCTCCTCTCCTCTCCTCTCCTCTCTTTTCTTCTCTTCTTCTCTGTTTTCCTCCATGTAACTCTGATAAGGACAATTGTTATTGGATTTAGGGCCTTCTCAGTTGAAACAAGATGATCTGGAGCTCCTTAATTATATCTTCGAAGACCCTTTTTGCAAATAAGATCACATTCACAGCTTCTGGAGATTAGAAAGTGATATATTTGGAGGAGTTAGCATTCAACCTCCTACCTTGGGTCAGGAAGGCAGGTCCCTACTTCCTGAGATTTCTAGTTCTAATGGCTGTTTGCCCCCTAAGGCATACAAGCATATGGAGGAACAGCGAAGCAGGGTCACACCTGGATCCCTCATTGTTCTGCTTCCCAGAGCTTCCTTTGTCCAACCTAATGGTGTCCCAACCTTTTGTCCTTGCTCTTGTGAGAAGGGTATAGTGATAAGATGGTGAGATGTCCCTTCTGCCAGAGTCCCTGACTGTTCCACCACAAACTGCATAAGCTACCTCACTCTGCACATATGAAACACTTCCAGAAGTTGCAGGAAGTTGAGTAACTTTATCTTTCCAGAGAATTTCTCCTCAGAAGAAACAGAGTTCTTATTTGTGGCAGTTCAAAAGAAGCATAATTGTTGGAAATATTAACGAGCAAAAGTTTAATTATTTTCTTCTTTATGTTCAAATTATGCAACATAATTGTTTTACAAGGATTAATATTATTGCAGGCCTGAAAAAACACTATGTACAATGCAAATGTCCTCTGAGCTCCAGGAAGGTACCCCAGTCAGGGAGGGCTTGGGGGCTGCCTGGTCAGAGAGCTGCAGCGATGCAGCAGTGAGGAAGAGTCTCAGGGCTCTCCTCTGTGTGCAGTCAGAAAGCCCAGTGGACACAGTAGCCTCCCTCTTGCTCAGCCCAGCAGAGGCTTCAGGAGGACTCCTGGGACTGGCTCAGCATAGCCCTGAGCTCAATGCCAACAACTCTACTTCTACCCTCCCTTCCTAAGGCTTCCCTTGAAAGTCACATGCTTTCACTTCTAACCAAGGAAAAGACACATGACTAGGTGGTGGGAAGATGGAAAATTGGAAAATAACAACATGGGAAAATGTGTCAAAAGTACCCATCTGTTCTAATCCATCCTATCATTAATAACGTCACCTCCCCCCATCCAGAAAGAAGAAGCAGGAGGCCTCCCGCTGGGGCTGCACCCCCCCCCATCTCCTGGTGCCATCACTCGCTCGTGTGATGTGTGGCTTCCGTGTCCCTGGACTCCTCAAACGTGTGATCAGCACACACGTTGCCCTGCACACCCGCTTGGTCCTCAGTGCTCACCGCTGCGGAGCCCCTCGAGCCTTGCCACCAGTGTCCTTGCGAGGTGGCAGCTTGCTCGCAGCTCCTCCCACACAGGCCTCCTAATGCAGAATGCAAATCACCTGGCCCTGCATATGTGCAAACGACATGCAACACATACCTAGGAAATGTCCCCTGTCACTCTGGGATAGGGTTTCTCCTTACCGTCTTGCTTCCATCACTTCTACTGTCCTGTGTTGGAAATGTATAAATTCAATAAGTGTGAAATTTTCTAGAGGGAAAGAGGAAAAAAATATAATATGGCATATATGTTGCTTGAATAGCTAATTTGTTACAGCAACAATATCACTGCAATGTTACAACTGGTTTCCTTAGTAACATGTTAAAGTATATGGGAAAACATTTGGAGGTAATACAATGCTCCCATCTGAATATTGAAAAAACTTTCACGTTAGGTAAGGAAGTAGTATTCTAGAAACAGAGTAAGCAATCAATTAACTTTTTCAGTCATTCCATGGAACTTTAAAGTATGAAAATATGGCAATCCCCTTGAATACCCCTGGCTGCCAGAATCATGTCTGACTGTGCTGGTGAGTCAAATTTGAAAGAATCATTTGGAATTTTTTTCCTGTTGAACGCTCAGCAATGTATGGAAACAACTCGCCTAGGCAATCTGAAATGAAGAGAGTTTATTCTTAAGGGCCCAATAACACAAAATAAATTACTCTCCTAGTGCTGGGGTCCAGCAGCCCCAACTCCCAAGTCATAATTTTCTAGGGCAATGGTTCCCAAACTTTACTGAGCATCAAAATCCCCTGGAGGACTTGTTTACACACAGCTTGTTGGGCCCCACCCTCAGACTCCTGACTGCAGAGGACCGGAGTGGAACCTGAGAATTTGCATTTCTAATTCATTCCCAGGCAGTGCTGGGATTTTTGTAGCCCCTTCAAATGACCTGAATCCTAAAGCAATGTCACAGAGATTATTTATTCATCACTTATAAAAGTTGCAAGCAGATGGGTCCATTCTCCTGGAAGATGGAGAAAAGGTGGGGACAAAGGTTTCAGACTTCCTGAAAAAGGTAAACAGAAACTGTGCCTTTCTCTGGTTACAGACCAGCATCACAGGTGTGGAGCAGAGACCCTGGTTTTTATGTTCTTGTTTACCCCAGTTCTAGGGCTCGAATCTGAACCCAGAGTCTCTTGCAGGCTAGAACTGTGGCTACCAGATTCACTCTCCCACGAGTTAGGTCTTCAGCCCGAGAGACTCCATTTTTTCTCTTCTCCATCCCCAGTGCTTAGCCGAGGCCAACATCAAGCAGCTCATGGAAGGCTGCTCTGAAAGCTTCCACTCCTCAGTTAAGGTCACAGCCAGCGAGAACCCTTGTTATGGGTTTTACTAAATGTATGCGCAAAGTCATTGGTGACAGGAAAATACTTGAATCGCAGCCCGCAGCCCTCGCCCTTTGGCTCCTGATATGATAATCCAAGTCTCCAGGTAGGCAGTCAGCTTATAAAGTGGAAAGTGCCCTGGGCAGGAGGCAGTGCATTTTGCTTCCAGCCCTGAATGTTCCCCCACTTACAGCCGCCACCGTTGACTCTGGGCTCACCTCCTTCAACTAGACGGTCATACTGTGTTCTCTGGTACACCATGGTGCGCCAGCTCCAGTAGTCAACCTTGATCTTACATTTGTTCTTTATTTTGTTTCTTTTCCTGTGTCAAATTAATTTTAGTTTGAAGTAAAGGAAGTTCCCAAATTACAGTTTTATATTTTGTGGAGGATCGCTTCCCACAGTTAATTCAACTTCAGTTTTCTTCCTCCAGGAGCTTGCTGTGTCCACATTTCAATTAATTGCCTATTGGCACACGCCTGACTCCAAATATTTGTGCAGTTCCCGAGAAAGCCTCATTCAGCTAAGTACCTGATCCTGTCAACCTGCTTTCTGGCTCCAACATCTCAGAATATCCAAGCTAGGAAATATGCAAATGCCAGAGTCACCCAGAGAGAATTCATCAGGGGAGGCAGTCACTGGAGGCAGGGAGAGAGGCTCAGATGAAAGATATTATTGCTTGCTGGAGACAGGGAAATTGGGGTGGGGGAAGGTAAGAAGTGGAGAATCTGAAGGAGAGACATGCTCAGACCTTACCGCACGGGATCTGTTTCTTCAGAAAAAGGCCAAGCTCATCAGCTAAATTACAAATACGCAGTGGAAGCCCTTGCAGGGAGGCAGGGGTTGGCTTAGCAGGGAGGAAAGGGAGTATTATTAGAGAGGCTATCCCATGTCTCTTGCCAATAAATTCTGCACTCCCACTTGCTAACAAACTCCTGCCATTGGAATCACTCTTTGGTAAGCTTTATAACATTGAGAAAGGTTTGCCATATAGTATTCAGTCGCAAAAGTGACATTCAAAAATTATACAAACACAGGATCACAAATGCACAGATAAAAAGACAAGGAAAACATGCCAACGTTGCTTACCTCTGGGTGATGAGATCGTCAGAATGTTTGTCCCCTACTTTGAGTTTTTCTTTACTCTCCAGGTTTTCTATAATTAATAAGTACTGTTCTATTGCTTTCAATGTTAGGAAAAAAATCTTTAAGGTTTCATTTCTTGATTTGGGTTTTATTTCATTCGTTAAAATAATGCTTTGAAGGTAAGTCGCTGTCTTCAAAAGGCTTCCAGTAAAATGCAAATCTCTTACCTGAAAGGGATGGTCCATTCATAGATGTGTATAGTCTAGTTTGTCACTTGAATTGACTCTCATCTTAGAAAGTCAGCTGAGAGGCCTTGGGCCTTATTTTGTTCATCATCTTTGTACCTCCTGAACTTGGAACTCAATGGGGCATGGCACAAAATGGCCATTCTGTGCTTACTGATTTGTACCATAAGCGAAGAAACAACAGATAGATTATAAGAAAATGGAACAAACCCAGCATGAGCCTTGAAAGAACAAAAGCAGTTGCAAAGGTCTGGGGCCCAACAATTCTCTTCAGTGATAGACTATGGAAGTTCTGGGAGAAAAGAAAAAGAGTACAAGGGTCTTCAGCACTAGTCTAGAGGTAGAGTCAAAATGAGATGGGGCTGGGGGCCCCTCAGGTCTAAACTCTCCCATTGCAGTTTTCCACCAGCCATGCCTTCCTTATGCGCTATAGTTCAATGATGGAAAAAATTCGCCTGTTTAGTTCTGGTTTCAAAGTGACTCCATTCATGGAAACACCAGAAGTGAAATGGAAAATATGAACTTCTTCAAAGTTGGCTTGGTCTATTGTGGTAGCACTGAAGATACTGCACTAAGTGCCAAAGAGAGCCTCATGCGGATGTCAGTAGCTTTAAAGTTTGGGCAGGACCCCCCAGTGAGACTCAGGAAGATAAGGAAGAAAACAGAAAGCACAGCCCAGAGAACTAAGGACTCTGACAAAGCCTAGTGACATAATGTAGTCTGCTTAATTGCTACCACATATGTACCCGAGGGAAATGACTTATGTCAAGTAAATGGAAAAAATGCTTCCTTGACTTTCTCATTTGGGACAAGCTGCTTACACATATAATTATACTTACTCTTTTAATAAATATTTATTGAGTGCCTACCATGTGTTAGGAGCTGGAAATTAGTAATGAATAAGGAAATACTCCCTGCTCTTGAGGAACATGTGAGCTGGAAGGAACATCATTTACTAGCTAGCTCAATAGCTGTACTTTATGGATCAAGAGATTACAGGGCACAAAAGAGAAGCCATATGACCCAGAGCACTTGGGACCTGTCACCAGTTCTTACACCAAGGGGTCTTCTACCCTCGTGACTCTCAGGGTTTGCACTGTGCTGGTGCACTCTATTGATGAAGAGTCTCCTTGTCCTCAGAGCCTTGTTACAGTATCACTCTCTGTGAAGCTTTTTCTGGGTCCTCCTTTGGATTTCCACAAATCCTCTATACTTCTATGACAATATCTGTCACAGTCTGCCTTGAACTTCACAGAATGCATTCCTGTGATTCTGAGCCCTCTGAGGGAATAGATGGCCCCTCCTTCATCGCCATAATTTCAGCACTTACTGGTAGCTCGGCTGAGGACACCACTAATGGAGTAGCTACCAATCTGGACACTATTCTAAATGCTTCACACACTCTCCACTGAGTTATCTAACGTGGATAACACTTTGCTTGCTTTAAAGATGAGGAAATGGGTCAGTGAGATAGCTCAATGGACTAAGCACCTGCTTTGGCAAGCACAGGGACCAGAGTTCGATCCCAAGTCCCACATGCTGTGCTAGCCCCACTCCTGGGATGTGCTAAGCCAGCAAATGAGTCCAGGCATGGTGGCACATGTCCCTAATCCCAGTGCTGGGGAAGCTGAAAACAGGACTATCACTACAAGTCCAAGTTGCATAGAGAGACCCTGTACCAAATACATAAATGAAAATGTAAAAACCAAATAAAATAAAGATGAGGAAACAGAGGCTCAGAGAAGTTAAAGTCTCAAAGCCAAGTTGGGAAGCAGAGGTTTGACCAGTTCCAAGTGGCTCCACAGCCTCCTCTTTGTTATATCCTAAGCCCTATAAAATCAAGGACCATGTTTGTCCATCACTGTATCTCTCACATCTAATAGTGTCTGACATTGTCATTCTACCTGTCACACAGACACACCTGCATTCTGTGTGGACAGGAACCACTCCAGAGCATGAACATCAGAAGGCAGGGACGACCAGGAGTCGTCTCGCAGGCTGCCTGCCAACAGAGGGCAAGGTGCAGAGACAAGCTCAGCTACCACTCCACAGTTCTTGCCATTATGATAACCTAATAATGTTCAGTGGCAGAGGGCAAAGCAAGTACACAGTCAACTTAAAATAAAACATGTAAGGAAGGAAGCAAGCCCTGGTAGGAGAATGACATAATTCCTAGGAGATAAAGTATGAAGCAGGACCATGCAGGGCAAACAATGAAGTCAGGTAAAGTCGGGGCCCTGGTGAGGTGACTGATTGCAAGGATGAGCAAGATTGGGGATGCGGGGATTATCCCACTATCATAGTCCAGAGGACCCTTAGGAGGGGCCTGGCATACAGTTCAGAGCTGAGAGGCATGCTGGGGCTAAGAGACACATCGGATCAGACCAGGTGTATCCAACCTGGGCCTGTGACTGCATGAGGCCCTGGGCAGCTAATAATGCCGGACAAGGGCCCAAACTTTGATATTATTAAGTGACTTTTGGCAATATTTTTCATGACTCAGTTGCAAATACTCAAGGATGAACTGTGTGGAAGACAACAGAGTGCTGAATGGGGCAGCGCAGGGCTAGCTCTGCCTCCTCACCTGCCACACACAGTCAGTCAAATGCAAACCCGCAGACATTGCACGCACTTTTAGCAATTAAAACACAGTGATTACCAGGAATTGTAGGGGCCAGGGATATGGCTCAGTAGAATAAGTGCTTGTCTGGTAAGTGCAAGGCCCTGAGTTCAATCTCTTCTTCCACCAAAAAAAAAAAAAAAAAAAAAGGAATTATATGTCAACTGGTCTACACGTGTGTGTGCCTGGGAACTCAGGCATTTATTCGCATTAAGCAGATATGTAAATAAATTGTCTTCTTTAATTAGGCTTGTGTTACAATGACAATGTTACAATTACAATGTTACAATGACAATAAAAACAAGGAAGTTTCGTTGCTTACATACATGACTATATTATATATTTTACATGTGGTTCTAGACAATTTTTCCTGGGTGCCAGTGGTTTAGACATTCACAACAGGTCCTTGTGTCCTGGCCCAGTGTCAGTGGGCACTGGTGTTCCCACCAGCCACCACCAGCTTCCCTTCCCCACCTCCATCCTCCACTTCCTGGCTTTGCCTCAGCCTCAAGTACCAGATTCCTGTTTTCAGGGCTTAAGTGCAGAGCAGAGATGAATCAGAAGACCCACACTTTTGTCTCCTTCATCCATCTCCAGCTGAGAAGTGACTACACAGTAAGCCTCTCAAAGCAATTGATAAACCCACAGGTTATTTTTTTCTACTGAGCCCCTTTAGCTGTTTTTTATTAGTGTTTACAACAAAAAAACTTCACTTCTGCGTGTACCTGCTCTCTTTTACTGCCCACGCGGTTCATCTGCACCGGGCCTTCTCCGAAGCTCAGCACCGAATCCAGAGCTTGCATGTCACCCTGCTTACAAGTTTCCTACGGACAAGAGTGGAATGTTTCCAATGTTTCTCTTACAGAACTTAGCTCTGTGTTCAGCAGAAGGATGCAACAAAGATTTGTGGAAACTGTGTGTTCAAGCACAGTGCCCCTTCTCCCACCCCAAGATTTCTAACCCCCCTTTCAATTTCTAAAACAGAAGTAGCCAAACTGTCTTACTATATGTGTGTTTTATTGTGCCCTACCTCAAATTCTTTCTGTAAGCAGGCAGGGAATAAATGAATAAATAAACAAATAAATGAATAACGGATTCCCTCCTGCCTGGGGGTAGTTGCTCAGGGTTTTGTCAGCTCTGCTTCCAGAATATCCACCCTAACAGACACTGAGCAAAAAAACAACAGTTCAGGAGCTCAGCGGATTCCTTTTTTTTTTTTTTTTTAAACCTAGGTAAGCTTGGGTGCCTCAAGTAAATTCCCCTTTGATTGGTATGTTTCATCAGTTGAACCCTAATTGGTGCAAACAGGTAATTTGGAGATTACAAGATTTATTCTTCTATAACAGTGATTACTGATTGCTAATGATAGCACTGATTTTAGGTGTTTAAAACCTTGACAGTTACAATACTCATGTGATTTACTACAGTGTCTTAGAAACAGCTTTCTACAGATCCCTGAGGACAGAAGCTCCATCCTCCATGCGCTCTGCCCTGTGCTTCGTGTGTGTGTTTGTGTGTGTGTGTGTGTGTGTGTGTGTGTGTGTGTGTGTGTGTGTGAGTACAGGCTTATTAATATTAATAATAACCACAAGACTACCAGGTATTCATCCAGAATACTGAGTCATGAAATCTTCTTCCAATTTTATACATTTCAAAATGTATACCCTCTCCTACCAATGTCTAATTCAACAGGGTATTAGGAATAATTAGCCTTAAAGGCGCATCAGAAAAAGACTAAGTCGTATACTCTCCTCCCTGGCATTTAGAGAGATTTTCATTTGGGAGAATTCAGAGGAGCTAGAACTCTGAAGTCACTGCTCTGCTGCCACCCCCAGGGAAGGAGTTAAAGCCACCCTGCCTGCTGACAGCCAGGAGGAGCCAGGCACCGCCTTTGGGCGCCTTCTCTGGTTATTCCCTGTGAGCAGTCCAGGCACCAACATGTCGACACACCGCTGTGTGAAGGTGGCAGTGCCCAGACAGGAAAGCTACCTCCACCCAGGGCACCAGGCACGCAGGGTGTGGGCACCCAGTTCTACCAGGATGCAGCTTGTGTACAAGTACTCATGCCCATGAGGACAGCACAGTGATACATTTTGGCCACCTCATTCAGACGTGGGTCGTGCATTGTACCCACAACACAATAGCAACTTTCCCCAGATTTTGGTACCTATTTACATTTCTTTTTTGTTAAAACATTAAACAAATAGTAATAGAAATCACCACCTCTCACTTACAGTCTCTAAGGCTGCGCCTGCATGCCCAGCTGGACTTGCAGTGCCTTGTGGGCAGGCAGTGGCCACCAGGGCCAATTCCATCCCAGCCCCCACCATCCTCACCCTTTCCTGGCCTGTTGTGCTCCTCCTCTGCCTCTCCTGGAAGCCTGTGAGCACTCCCAAGTGGTGGGTGCATGTTCCCGGAACAGTGCTGCTTGTCTGGGCGTGGGTGCCTTCACTCATTTATAGACTCAGAAAAACCAAAGGCTTTAATGTCCTCCTACCCCACTCAGCACACTTCCTTGCATGTGACCATCATTTAGTTAGGCTATCTGGGCTCAATTAAAAGTTGCCTTCTAATGGCAAAAAAAAAGTTACCTTCTAGGTCTCCAGAGTCAGGCAGTCTAAAACCTGAGATAGACCACAGAGGGAATCTCCTCGACCTTCTCATTTCAAAGACAAATAAGCAAAGACTTAGAAGAATGGGCTGAGTAGCCCAGGGACTTGCAGTTAGTGGCAGTTAGAGAACTTCTTGCTAGGAGCACCTAAGAAAGAGTATATCCCAAGCACCTATAAGGAAAAAAAAATACAGGAGGTGTCTGATTAGATTTGCAATTTTCAGTGGTGTGAAAGTGATATTCGATTGAACTATACTTTGATCCTGAATGTTGAACTTTCCCCCAGGCTAGTGATATGCAGTGTGATCCTCTTTCGCTACTGTGTGCCAGCAAGCACAGGTCCCAGTGAGCCCTTGGTCATGAGGAGACACAGATGATACTCCACAGTGTGTGGTGTTGCTAAGCTCTGATGCTCAGTGAGTTAAGTGTACTGAATCCTTTTCCAGCTTACGATATTGTCAACCTACAATGGGTTTATTGGGAGCTAACCCCACCACATCTGTACTCCTAGACCCTCTGTTCTCAGGAAAGAGCCAGTCTTATGGTTAAGCTCAATGTCCTGGCCATGCTGTGTGTGTGTGTGTGTGTGTGTGTGCGCGCGCGCGCGCGTGTGTGTGTGCGTGTGTGTGTTATGTGTACATGAACCTCTTGCTTCCCATCCTTAGGGTCACAAGGGAAACGCCATACTCCAGCCTAGTGTAACACCTCCAATACTCAGAATACTTTTACATACATAATTTGGTCTTTGTAATGATTTGAGTGGATTTCTTACTCCCATTTTACCTAGGAAGAAACTTGATTGTGCCAAGTTCACACAACCAGCAGTGTAAAGGAGAGCTGGCCTTGAAGCCGGGGCTTTTGATTTAAGAACAGTGTCTGTGGTCCTTGTTCCAAAGCTGCCAGTGTCAGGTCTGTTCCCCGGAGACAGAGTTCTAGTGCCTCCCTTTGGTCTGTCCCTTCTGGAGCCATGTGTTCTAAGCAGGTTTTCTCCTCTACACTCCTCATGCCACCCAGAACTTTCCTGTCACATTGCTCCTGTCCCTCAAGACTCCCAAAGGCTGGGAGCCTTTCTAGGGTATCACAGCTGGAAACAGGGAGCTATCTCTGGTTTGATCTGCCTGTCATCAGTATCCTGACCCCTTGGCTGAATTCCAATCTGATACAATACTTTTGAAAAAAAGAATTCTTCTTTATAGAGGTCCTCCTAGCCCTATCAAAGTGGAGTTATACAGAAAGAATCTGCTTCTGAAACTGAAGGGAAGTGCAGAATCATTCAGCCTCCTCCCCATATCTGACCCACCATACACCTTAAGGAGAAAAGAAAGAGGCTGTAGACTGAATTGCTAAACTCACTCAGTGTTGCTACCTGTGCGTCATGATTTGGAAGCAGAAAAAAAGAGGTAAATCCAGCTGTCACCAGCCAGAATGGCTCTGAGCATGAGACAGCACTGGGAACCTCCTAAAAGTCTTTGAACAGTCAACCACAGGGGTGTCCTCTGGAGTTTTCTGCATTTGACAGATTGCTAATGACCCCACAGAACAGGGGAACATCTGGGAAGGAGATGAGGCCAGAGCTCTGTCTTTTCTTCCCTCTTAATCACAGGTCTGGCCCCAAATGTCCCATGTTGACTTTGGCAATTTAATTTATTGTATTTGGTCATTTCTTAAAGCTAATGTAAGTCTCTTTTACTTTCATGGCCTCTCACTAAAGGGGTGTGTGTGTGTGTGTGTGTGTGTGTGTGTGTGTGTGTGTGTGTTTTGGGTACTGAAACCAGGACCTTCACACTGAGATACATACCCAGCCATTAACTAATTAACATTTTGTCACAGTCTTGTTAAGTCCAGGTTGCCCAAGTGGGACTCAAATTTATGATCCTCCTGCCTCAACCTCCCAGAGTGCTGCAATTACAGGCATGTGCCACCACATTCAGCTTCTCCCTAAAGGCCTTTTAAAATTGCAAACAAAACATTTTCCAGAGGATAGAAGACAAAAATCAACAATGGCCGCAAGTCACCATTCTCTGGAAACATTTCTTAGGTTATTTCTTCCTTTAAATATTAACACTTGCGGCATTCCCTTTTGTCTCCCCGCCACATCCCCCCACTCCAGCACAGAGGCTTTGATGTAGACAGCACCCCAGCATGGTTTTTGAACAATCTCCTTTCGCACACACACACCCAGAGTCTTGCTTAAGTAAAACATGAGTCATCATTTCACATTCATTATCAGACATCTCCAATTATCCCAAAGGAAGCCAAGGCTGTGTTCTGAAGGTGAAAGACTGAGAGAGTCCTAAAGGTGAGGGAGGGGATTGCTGATTTCAGGTGAGAACCAGATCTTTCCAAGTAAGCAGCTGGGCATCAGCCCAAGGTGCTGGTCCCTGTCGCTGTGTGGCCTTGGGTATTCAAAAGCTCAGCTGCCAATGACAGGATCCAATCTCTACCATCCTGGTGGCACGGAAGATTGGAGAGGGCAATGGGCCAGATGACTTCATGTGTCTCTCCCACCCTCCAGGGGCTGCTCCTTTCTGTGACATCATAACAAAGGAAATGGGTGGGACCTGGTGCTTGTCCCAGTTGGAGGGAAGTACACTTAGCTGTGTGCCCTCCTATTGCCCACCGCCTCCCATCGTCTCTAACACCCACAAGGCTAGGTCAGCGATACTTACCCAGACATCATTTCCCAGAGGAGACAGCGGAGGGGCTGTTGGGTCCACAAGGGCACCTTGAGGAGTCAGGGAAGAAGCGCAGTCCTGCTGAGGACATGCCTTAGCAGGGAAGAGGCCCACAGATCACAGATGCAGTATCTCCTGCAGCATCAAGTGGTACCGGCAGGCATAGGCCCAAAACTCCAGATTCTGCTATCTGAGCCAACTCCCTTGAGGCCATGGCAAACTCTCCTAATGCTCAGTGAGCTCACGAGCAAAGCTGCCAGCAAAACATTCAGAGAGCCCATCCTGAGGGGATTGAGACCCAAGGGAGAAAGCCTGGGCTCTGCCCACCCTTGCTCTGAGAACAGTTCCCCTTCAAACTTGAAAGAAAGAGGTGATGCACTCCTAGACCCAGCCAGAGATCCTGCTGCTCCATCTTCCAAGCAGACTGTGGCTCTCCCTCATCAGTGTAATCCACAGTGTTTTTAATAAAGTACAGGTGGGCACTGGTTGTCTTCGTGGCCTTGCTGCACCCATCTCCACTTACTCAAGTGCCAGGAATGCAAAAAGGGCAAAGCCACCCATTGGTTTTCCTAGCACTCCCATAAAAGATGGCTTAAAACTATAGCAGTGGATTTTTTTCCTCTCTGGAGACTAAAATAAAGGTATTAAGGTGGCTATGTTTCCTTGAGGGCTCTTTGAAGCCTTTTCTTGGCCGTTCCTTGCTTCTGGTGGCTCTTGGTCATTAGTGGGGCTCCTTGGCTTATAGCTGCATCATTATAATCCCTGCCTCCATTGTCACATAGCCTCCTTTCCTGTGTGTGTTTACATGGCCTACTTATAAATTGTTGGATTTAGGACACACCCGAATCATGCGTGACCTCATCTTCAATTTATATCTGCAAAGACTACTTTCATAGTTCACACTCTGAGGTTGGAGGAGGTCATGGATTTTGGAGGAGCACCATAACCCATTATAGGTAACCCAGTGAGGAAAGCCTCACCCAGAGACTGGAGTCATGCACCGAACCCAGCATATCCAGCCCCCCAAAAGTTCTGAATAAGAGCATCGGGGTGCATGTGGAGTGCAGAGATGTGGCACTCCTGATGGACCTGGAACTAAGAACATTCTTAGTGACAGACATATTGCCTCTAGAATTACATCACGATTTCAAAACACTTGAATATTCATTCCCTTCACTATGTCATTTCAATACCCCAAAGAAATAGACTAAGCAAGTAATAATGTCAACTTCAAATATAGAAGAACCTGAATTTCACAAAGATGAAATGCCTTGGCCATCTTATTTAGAAATAGAGTTAGGATTAGGAATAGTCTGGCCCCATTCTTAATTCAGGCTCCACCAGCTTGCCATCAAATTTGTACTCAAAGAAGTTGAGAAGAAGACGCCCTACAGAAAGAGTCACTAAGAGCCTAGAGTTTTTGATGTCTGAGTTACTTAGACATTCAGTATTAAACTCACTTCTATCACAGATCCTGAGAAGATAAGGATTAATAGGATGATTCAGCCTCTGTTCAAAGGAGATTCCATTCTGGTGAAGAAAACCAAAGTACCTAAACAAACACATATGATAGACTATTATGTACATTATGACCTAAGAGTGAAGAGGTAAAGTGGGAAATAGGACAGAGTGGTCTGTAGTAATTGACAAGGGGAAATTAAAAAGGCTTCAAGAAACAAGTAGTATTTATAGGTAAATGCTACACACCACCTCTTTTTTGAAATTTTATTTTCCATTTTGAGACAGTCTTGTCAAGTTGCCCAGGCTGGCCTCAAAACTCATCACCCTCGTTCCCCCACCTCTGGAGTAGCTGTAATTACAGGTTTGCACCACGGTTTCCAGCTTACAGATTGTCTTTACAAAGATACCCATGATCCCGAGTCACAAGCAGAATGAATTGTATGGAAACAGTTTAAAATATAAATATGACTGCTCTATTAGATAATGAGGTGTTATCAAAGTTAAATAACCAGAATGTGAGCAATGTACCATGGAAAAAAGTATATAAAAGAAAACCAAATATAGGAGAAAATGTGCCAGGGAAAATTTTACTGGAGTTCTTTTGAAGGCAAAGGTATTGGTATCTATAATTTACTTAGTGGTAAAATGTTAACAATGAGTAAAGGAAGCTGAAGGTACAGGAAAGTGCATTGTTATTACTTTACAGTTGAAATTTTTTTTCAAAGTGACTGGTTAAGTATGGAGAGGACCGAGTATAGACAGAAATGAGTTGTTTAAGAAGCAAAAGGGAGGTCCCAGTGAGATAGCTCAGTAGACTAAGCAGCTGCTTAGGCAAACACAGGGACTGGGGTTTAATCACTGGCACCAAAGGACCTACCCCCAGGCATGCTGTTGACCAATGAGATCAGGTGTGGTGGTGCACGCCTGTAATCCCAGCACTGGGGAAGCCGAAAACATTAGGATCACTACAAGCCTGAGCTGTGTAGCTGTGTAGTGAGACCCTGTACCAAATACATTGAAAGAAAGAAAGAAAGAAAGAAAGAAAGAAAGAAAGAAAGAAAGAAAGAAAGAAAGAAGTTACTGAGAGAAAGATTCAAATGCAGGAAGAGGCATGGGGAAATGATGGGCAGGTGGAGCCATAAGAGTGAAACCCAGAAGCCTGGCCAGCCTGGGTGTGTACAGATGGGTGTGGCTGGGACGTGGAGAAATGGAGCAAGAAGCCGGGGAGTTTAGGGTGGAGACAATCACAATAGGACTTGCCAGCCATGCCAAGAAGTTAAAATCTACCTGTGCAAGCTGGGGAGATAGTTGGGCAGTCTAAACACCTGCCTGGCAAGCACAAGGACCTGGGTTTGACTCCTGGTACTGCGTGCCATACTGGACATGGAACCTTGGGTGCACCTTCCTTACTGAGACCCTGTACCACATAAATAAATAAATAATCCATTTGGGGGCCAATCCTGAACCACTCAAGCAGAAAAGTACCCACTCAAGCCAGGATACCCACTCGGAGAAAGCTGGAGTAGTATAAGAGTGGATTAAAGCAGAGTCATCATCATTTGTGGGATATGTTCAACCCATTCCTCCTGGATAATGGGTAAAAAACAAAAAGGATGTACTTTTCTAATAAGAGTGGATTCTTTAATCCACTGATTAAAGAAGAATGCTCATAATAATGCCATCTCCATTCACTGCACCCTAATTGCTTTGTGGTACTTCAGGTATTTGCACAGGACAGGGAGTAAACCCAGCGTGTGGACATCACCCCTCGGGTGCATCACAGCCAGGAAAATGTTAAGACCCAGTGGACAAAATGAATGGGAGAATAAAGAAATGTAGTCTGCTAGAGCTCTGAAAAAATCCAGGAAAGAAATGCTGAGGATTTAAAATCATTGGCTTTGAAGTGCGCAGCCAAAGAGGGCAGGGACAGTAACATAAGCTGTGGGACCATACTGCTCTAGGCGCTAGAGCTCCAGATTTCTTTTTGGGACCAGGAAAGTGATGTTGGAGACATCACACTTTGGAAGAGGATGACAGTTTCTGCGTGCTCTGGTGGGAGCCTGGGTACACCCTGTACCTAATAAGCAGGGGCTAATTGGATCTGGAGCTCAAAAGAGAGAGCTCCCACTTGGAGAAATAGACTGAGAATTCATCAGCAATTTCGAGGAACTGAAGTCTGGGGAAAGGAAAACAAAATCCAGAATTTAGAAAAAGAAAACAAAACATAATATGGGAGGAGAGAAACTGAGATAAGAGCCTGGTTAATGTCCACATTTAGTGGCAGGTCAGGAAAAGAAGAAGACAAGATGGTTCGTAGTTATCTCAGAAGCTAAAAGAAGAGGAGGAGAGGAAGGGATACTCTGTGTGCCCAAGGTTCTGTAATTACACCCAACCCTCTAAGCACCGCGAGAGCTGAGAAACTACCGATCTCTTCATTTCAGCTGAATTCAGAGTTATGGATTTTTTCATTCATAAATACATCCTGTGCTTGAGACAGACCCTGAAATGTGAGTGCTTTATAAACATTTGTGAAATGAGTGAGTTAATGAATGGATCTTTATGAACTATTTGGAAAAAGGCGTTGTAATGGCTTATATACTGAGCGAAGTTCCTTAGAGGATCACGGTAAGCTGGAGAGTCATCTGGAATATTCCCCAAAAGAAGAAATACACCAAACTATGTGTTGACTCCCAGAAAACCCAACAGCCTTGTCACAGTCCACGTAGGGTGAGATTTAAGGAGGAGCAGCGCAAACAAAAATAAGGCAGCCCACGAAGGCATCGTGGCTCAGCGCAGCCAGACAAAGCTGTGTGGCATGAAGCCAAAAAGCCAAGCGGAAATGGAAATTACTGGATATACTTAAGAAAACCTCAAGTCATCGGAATAGAAATTCTGTATTACTGAACTCTATTTGAGAAATGAGACAGACAGCCCTGAAGGGAATACCGGTCAGTGCCAAATCAGCAGCATAGCTGTCTTGCCCCTAGAAACTGGATCAGTCTTTTCTTCTGACCCCATAAGTAAACATCTAATCTGCAGCTGTGTTTCTTCTTTCAAACAACTACGTACATAGAAC